>NW_027308280.1:0-136861 GCF_047496885.1 Scyliorhinus torazame
TAATCAACACAGTAAACATCTTAACAACTATCAACACCATTAAAAACCCCAAAGAATACAGTACTCTATAAGTAACTCTAAATCTTTTCTTGCAACATCCATAAGACAAGAAGAACCCTTTGTTCACAAAGACATCAGGTTTAACAGTTACCAGGAGATAGCTGGGGCCTTCACAGATATCTTTGGAGCATCCTCGAGCACGGGTGAGGTCCCGGAGGACTGGAGAATTGCTAATGTTGTCCCCTTGTTTAAGAAGGGTAGCAGGGATAATTCAGGGAATTACAGACCCGTGAGCTTGACGTCAGTGGTTGGCAAACTGCTGGAGAAGATACTGAGGGATAGGATCTATTCACATTTGGAAGAAAATAGACTTATCAGTGATAGGCAGCATGGTTTTGTGCAGGGAAGGTCATGTCTTACAAACCTAATAGAATTCTTTGACGAAGTGACAAAGTTCATTGATGAGGGAAGGGCTGTAGATGTCAAGGGCGAGATTCTCCGACCCCCCCCGACGGGTCGGAGAATCGCCGGGGGCTGGCGTGAATCCTGCCCCCGCCGGTTGGCCAATTCTCCGGCAGCGGAGATTCGGCGGGGGTGGGAATCGCGCCGCGCCGGTTGGCGGGCCCCCCCCCCCCCGGCGATTCTCGGGCCCGGATGGGCCGAAGTCCCGCTGCTAGTGGCCTGGCCCGCGATCGGGGCCCACCGATCCGCGGGCGGGCCTGTGCCGTGGGGGCACTCTTTTCCTTCCGCCTTCGCCACGGTCTCCACCGTGGTGGAGGCGGAAGAGACCCCCCCCCCTCCACTGCGCGTGCGCGGGGATGCCGTGAGCGGCCACTGACGCCCCCGCGCATGCGCCGCGTGGCAATGTCATTTCTGTGCCAGCTGGCGGGGCGGAAATCAGTCCGGCGCGGTCCTAGCCCCTCAAGGTTGGGGCTCGGCCCCTCAAGATGCGGAGGATTCCGCACCTTTGGGGCGGCGCGATGCCCGACTGATTTGCGCCGTTTTTGGCGCCGGTCGGCGGACATCGCACCGATACCGGAGAATTTTGCCCCATACACATGGACTTCAGTAAGGTGTTTGATAAAGTTTCCCATGGCAGGTTGATGGAAAAAGTGAAGTCGTATGGGGTTCAGGGTGTACTAGCTAGATGGATAAAGAACTGGCTGGGCAACAGGAGACAGAGAGTAGTGGTGGAAGGGAGTGTCTCAAAATGGAGAAATGAATGAAAATGAAATGAAAATCGCTTATTGTCACAAATAGGCTTCAAATGAAGTTACCGTGAAAAGCCCCTAGTCGCCACATTCCGGCGCCTGTTCGGGGAGGCTGTTACGGGAATCGAACCGTGCTGCTGGCCTGCCTTGGTCTGCTTTCAAAGCCAGCGATTTAGCCCAGTGTGCTAACCCAGCCCCTGGCGACTAGTGGTGTTCCACAGGGATCCGTGCTGGGACCACTGTTGTTTGTGATATACATAAATGATCTGGACGAAGGTATAGGTGGCCTGATTAGCAACTTTGCAGATGATACTAAGATTGGTGGAGTTGCAGACAGCGAGGAGGACTGTCAGAGAATACAGCAGAATATAGATAGATTGGAGAGTTGGGCAGAGAAATGGCAGATGGAGTTCAATCCAGGCAAATGCGAGGTGATGCATTTTGGAAGATCTAATTCAAGAGCGGACTATACGGTCAATGGAAGAGGCCTGGGGAAAATTGATGGTCAGAGAGATCTGGGAGTTCAGGTCCATTGTACCCTGAAGGTGGCAACGCAGTTCGATAGAATGGTCAAGAAGGCATACGGCATGCTTGCCTTCATCGGACGGGGTATTGAGTACAAGAGTCGGCAGGTCATGTTACAGTTGTATAGGACTTTGGTTAGGCCACATTTGGAATATTGCGCGCAGTTCTGGTCACCACATTACCAGAAGGATGTGGATGCTTTCGAGAGGGTGCAGAGGAGGTTCACCAGGATGTTGCCTGGTATGGAGGGTGCTAGCTATGAAGAAAGGTTGAGTAGATTAGGATTGTTTTCGTTGGAAAGACGGAGGTTGAGGGGGGACCTGATTGAGGTCTACAAAATTATGAGAGGTATGGACAGGGTGGATAGCAACAAGCTTTTTCCAAGAGTAGGGGTGTCAATTACAAGGGGTCACGATTTCAAGGTGAGAGGGGGAAAGTCTAAGGGAGATGTGCGTGGAAAGTTTTTTACGCAGAGGGTGGTGGGTGCCTGGAACGCTTTGCCAGCGGAGGTGGTAGAGGCGGGCACAATAGCGTCATTTAAGATGCATCTAGACAGATATATGAACGGGCGGGGAACTGAGGGAAGTAGATCCTTGGAAAATAGGCGACAGGTTTAGATAAAGGATCTGGATCGGCGCAGGCTGGGAGGGCCGAATGGCCTGTTCGTGTGCTGTCATTTTCTTTGTTCTAGTGGTGTGCCACAAGGATCTGTTTTGGGGCCACTGCCGTTTGTCACTCAAACACTACCTGTAGCAGACAGCCCAAAGTGAAGGTAAAAGCAGACAGGCAACCCCAGCTCAACCTCTGACTGTGCGGCCAAATTCCCCTCCAACTCGATCTTCAAATTTGCTGATGACACCACCGCAGTGGGTCGGATTTCGAGCAATGACGAGACGGAGTACAGGAATGAGATCGAGAATCTGGCGAACTGGTGCGACGCCAATAATCTCTCCCTCACTGTCAACAAAACGATTGGGATGATCATCGACTTCAGGGAGCGTAGTGGAGAACGTGCCCCTGTCTACATCAATGGGAACTGTTGGTAACTTATGCCTTAGTTTAATTGCTCTGTTTTATCACCTTTGCTCTCGAGTCGCCAGGTATCTTTCTGATACCGCCACGTGATTCAAGACCGAGTAATGATCAATAATCCAATACACCGCTTAGTAAGATTTAAATCAAAGCACATTTATTATACACAGTCATCACTACTCATGTACAAATTCTACGTCTAAGCTACTTCTACAACTAACAGGCCAATACTTAACTTGGAACTGGCCCACCAGGTCAGGGAAACAAATGGTCTTTCGTTCGGGTTCTGAGCCTGCGGGATTCGAAGTTGGTACAGATTGGTAGCTAGGAGCGCCTATCTCGTAGCGAGCGTTGAAGTAAGACTTACTGGATATCAGCGGCGGCTGGACCGGTCACTGTCAAGGGTTGGTTCGCGTTGCTGAGTGACCCGGTCAAGAAGAACGATTAGAACTTGGGCTTGATTCTTATAGTCCCCAGGGGCTTCTCTCCTTTCGGGGCGGACCCTGTACCTGGTTCCAAGTGATCGGACTTTGTCCCAATCGCTTGGTTCGATTTTCTCCAATGCTGGAGCGGTTCCCTGATCGATGGGCGGCCCTGAGGTGGTCGTTCCCCTCCCTTTGTGTAGGCTTCTGCTGGCGCCGACGAGTCTGGGTTGGCTTTATGTGTCTAAATGTTGCTGATTGTTCCCGGCGATTGCTCATTAGTATGCAGATGGCTGGTGTTTTGTTATGCTGATGGTTGCTGGTATCGATCTTGTCTGGCCTTTCCAGAGGTAAATACACAGTCAACCTGCAGCTGCTCGTTTGTGTCCTGTTGGCTGACTTTCCCATCAGCCTTTGCCGTTCGCCATTTTAAATCGGGAGGTAGCCATTTTAAAACGGGCGTTGGCCATTTTAAATCGGGCGTTGGCCATTTTAAATCGGGAGTTGGCCATTTTAAATCGGGAGTTGGCCATTTTAAATCGGGAGTTGGCCATTTTAAATCGGGAGTTGGCCATTTTAAATCGGGCGTTGGCCATTTTAAATCGGGAGTTGGCCATTTTAAATCGGGAGTTGGCCATTTTAAATCGGGAGTTGGCCATTTTAAATCGGGAGTTGGCCATTTTAAATCGGGAGTTGGCCATTTTAAATCGGGAGTTGGCCATTTTAAATCGGGAGTTGGCCATTTTAAATCGGGAGTTGGCCATTTTAAATCGGGCGTTGGCCATTTTAAATCGGGAGTTGGCCATTTTAAATCGGGCGTTGGCCATTTTTAATCGGGAGTTGGCCATTTTAAATCGGGAGTTGGCCATTTTAAATCGGGCGTTGGCCATTTTAAATCGGCGTTGGCCATTTTTAATCGGGAGTTGGCCATTTTAAATCGGGCGTTGGCCATTTTAAATCGGGAGTTGGCCATTTTAAATCGGGAGTTGGCCATTTTAAATCGGGAGTTGGCCATTTTAAATCGGGAGTTGGCCATTTTAAATCGGGAGGTAGCCATTTTAAATCGGGAGTTGGCCATTTTAAATCGGGAGTTGGCCATTTTAAATCGGGAGTTGGCCATTTTAAATCGGGAGTTGGCCATTTTAAATCGGGCGTTGGCCATTTTAAATCGGGAGTTGGCCATTTTAAATCGGGAGTTGGCCATTTTAAATCGGGAGTTGGCCATTTTAAATCGGGAGTTGGCCATTTTAAATCGGGAGTTGGCCATTTTAAATCGGGCGTTGGCCATTTTAAATCGGGAGTTGGCCATTTTAAATCGGGAGTTGGCCATTTTAAATCGGGAGTTGGCCATTTTAAATCGGGAGTTGGCCATTTTAAATCGGGAGTTGGCCATTTTAAATCGGGAGTTGGCCATTTTAAATCGGGAGTTGGCCATTTTAAATCGGGAGTTGGCCATTTTAAATCGGGAGTTGGCCATTTTAAATCGGGAGTTGGCCATTTTAAATCGGGAGTTGGCCATTTTAAATCGGGAGTTGGCCATTTTAAATCGGGAGGTGGCCATTTTAAATCGGGAGTTGGCCATTTTAAATCGGGAGTTGGCCATTTTAAATCGGGAGTTGGCCATTTTAAATCGGGAGTTGGCCATTTTAAATCGGGAGTTGGCCATTTTAAATCGGGAGTTGGCCATTTTAAATCGGGAGGTGGCCATTTTAAATCGGGAGTTGGCCATTTTAAATCGGGAGTTGGCCATTTTAAATCGGGAGTTGGCCATTTTAAATCGGGAGTTGGCCATTTTAAATCGGGAGTTGGCCATTTTAAATCGGGAGTTGGCCATTTTAAATCGGGCGTTGGCCATTTTAAATCGGGCGTTGGCCATTTTAAATCGGGAGTTGGCCATTTTAAATCGGGAGTTGGCCATTTTAAATCGGGAGTTGGCCATTTTAAATCTGGCGTTGGCCATTTTAAATCGGGAGTTGGCCATTTTAAATCGGGAGTTGGCCATTTTAAATCTGGCGTTGGCCATTTTAAATCGGGCGTTGGCCATTTTAAATCGGGCGTTGGCCATTTTAAATCGGGAGTTGGCCATTTTAAATCGGGAGTTGGCCATTTTAAATCGGGAGTTGGCCATTTTAAATCTGGCGTTGGCCATTTTAAATCGGGAGTTGGCCATTTTAAATCGGGAGTTGGCCATTTTAAATCGGGAGTTGGCCATTTTAAATCGGGAGTTGGCCGTTTTAAGTGGCTACAGAACGAAGTAGAAAGGGTCGAGAGCTTCACGTATTTAGTCCTGGTCTCCCCATGCCGACACTATAGTTAAGAAAGCCCACCAACGACTCTACTTTCTCAGAAGATTAAGGAAATTTGGCATGTCAGCTACGACCCTCACCAACTTCTCCCGATGCACCATGGAAAGCATTCTTTCTGGGTGTATCACAGCTTGGTATGGAGCCTGCTCTGCCCAAGACCGCAGGAAACTACGAAAGGTCGTGAATGTAGCCCAGTCCCTCACGCGAACCGGCCTCCCATCCATTGACTCTGTCTATAATTCCCGCTGCCTCGGAAAGGCAGCCAGCATAATTACGGACCCCCCGCACCCCGGGCATACTCTCTGCCACCTCCTCCCGTCAGGAAAAAGACACCAAAGTTTGAGGTCACGTACTAACCGACTCAAGAACAGCTTCTTCCCTACTGCCATCAGACTTTTGAATGGACCTACCTCGTATTAAGTTGATCTTTTCTCTACATCTTGCTATAACTAACATTATATGTTACAAGGGGGCATAACTCTAAGGTTCAGGGTGGGAGATATAGGAGGGATGTCCGAGGTAGGTTCTTTACTCAGAGAGTGGTTAGGGTGTGGAATGGACTGACTGCTGTGAGAGTGCAGTCGGACACTTTAGGAACTTTCAAGCGGTTATTGGATAGGCACTTGGAGCACACCAGAATGACAGGGAGTGGGATCACTTGATCTTGGTTTCGGACAATGCTCGGCACAACATCGAGGGCCGAAGGGCCTGTTCTGTGCTGTACTGTTCTATGTTCTAGGTTCTAATCTGCAGCCTCTCCTCCCTTCCCTATGTACGGTGTGCATTGTTTGTACAGCATGCAAGAAACAAGACGTTTCACTTTATACTAATACATTAAACTAGTACACAGGGGCTGTTTCGCACAGGGCTAAATCGCTGGCTTTGAAAGCAGACCAAGGCAGGCCAGCAGCATGGTTCGATTCCCGTACCAGCCTCCCCAAACAGGCGCCGGAATGTGGCGACTAGGGGCTTTTCACAGTAACTTCATTTGAAGCCGACTTGTGACAATAAGCGATTTTCATTTCAATTTTCATTTTCATTTCATGTGATGGTAATAAATCAAATCAAATCAAAACAAAACACTCTGACATCACTGCAGCTATTTAATAAACACCCATTTGTTAAGGGGACTTTCATATGACAGTGAGAGAGAGAGACAGAGTGTGACAGGAGTGTGAGAGAGACAGAGGGGGGCGGGAGTGTGTGAGAGAGAGAGAGAGAGAGAGAGACCGAGGGGGACGGGAGTGAGAGAGACAGAAGAGGACGGGATTGTGAGAGAGAGAGAGAGACGGGGGGACGGGAGTGAGAGAAAGAGAGACAGAGGAGGACGGGACTGTGTGAGAGAGAGAGACAGAGGGGGACGGGATTGTGAGAGAGAGAGAGAGAGACAGAAGGGGACGGGAGTGTGAGAGAGAGAGACCGAGGGGGACGGGAGTGAGAGAGAGAGAGAGACAGAGGAGGACAGGACTGTGTGAGAGAGAGACAGAGGGGGACGGGATTGTGAGAGAGAGAGAGAGAGACAGAGGAGGACGGGATTGTGAGAGAGAGAGAGAGACAGAGGAGGACGGGATTGTGAGAGGGAGAGAGAGAGAGACAGAGGAGGACAGGACTGTGAGAGAGAGAGAGACAGAAGGGGACGGGAGTGTGAGAGAGAGAGACCGAGGGGGACGGGAGTGAGAGAGACAGAGGAGGATGGGATTGTGAGAGAGAGAGAGAGAGAGACAGAGGAGGACGGGACTGTGTGTGAGAGAGAGAGAGACAGAGGGGGACGGGATTGTGAGAGAGAGAGAGACAGAGGGGGACGGGAGTGAGAGAGAGAGAGAGACAGAGGAGGACGGGATTGTGAGAGAGAGAGAGAGACAGAGGAGGACGGGACTGTGAGAGAGAGAGAGACAGAGGGGGACGGGATTGTGAGAGAGAGAGAGAGAGACAGAGCGGGACGGGATTGTGAGAGAGAGAGAGAGAGACAGAGGGGGACGGGATTGTGAGAGAGAGAGAGAGAGAGAGGGGGACGGGATTGTGAGAGAGAGAGAGAGAGACAGAGGAGGACGGGATTGTGAGAGAGAGACAGAGGGGGACAGGAGTGAGAGAGAGACAGAGGGGGACGGGAGTGAGAGAGAGAGAGAGACAGAGGACGGGATTGTGAGAGAGAGAGAGAGACAGAGGGGGACAGGAGTGAGAGAGAGAGAGAGACCGAGGGGGACAGGAGTGAGAGAGAGACAGAGGAGGACGGGATTGTGAGAGAGAGAGAGACAGAGGAGGACGGGATTGTGAGAGAGAGAGAGAGAGACAGAGGAGGACGGGATTGTGAGAGAGAGAGACAGAGGGGGACGGGATTGTGAGAGAGAGAGAGAGACAGAGGGGGACGGGATTGTGAGAGAGAGAGAGAGACAGAGGGGGACGGGATTGTGAGAGAGAGAGAGAGAGAGACAGAGGGCGACGGGATTGTGAGAGAGAGAGAGACAGAGGGGGACGGGATTGTGAGAGAGAGAGAGAGACAGAGGAGGACGGGATTGTGAGAGAGAGAGAGACAGAGGAGGACGGGATTGTGAGAGAGAGAGAGAGATAGAGGGGGACGGGATTGTGAGAGAGAGAGAGAGAGAGACAGAGGGGGACGGGATTGTGAGAGAGAGAGAGAGACAGAGGAGGACGGGATTGTGAGAGAGAGAGAGACACAGAGGAGGACGGGATTGTGAGAGAGAGAGAGACAGAGGGGGACGGGATTGTGAGAGAGAGAGAGAGACAGAGGGGGACGGGATTGTGAGAGAGAGAGAGACAGAGGAGGACGGGATTGTGAGAGAGAGAGAGAGACAGAGGAGGACGGGATTGTGAGAGAGAGAGAGAGAGACAGAGGGGGACGGGATTGTGAGAGAGAGAGACAGAGGGGGACGGGATTGTGAGAGAGAGAGAGACAGAGGAGGACGGGATTGTGAGAGAGAGAGAGAGAGACAGAGGAGGACGGGATTGTGAGAGAGAGAGAGAGAGACAGAGGGGGACGGGATTGTGAGAGAGAGAGAGAGAGACAGAGGAGGACGGGATTGTGAGAGAGAGAGAGAGACAGAGGGGGACGGGAGTGAGAGAGAGAGAGAGAGACAGAGGAGGACGGGATTGTGAGAGAGAGAGAGAGAGACAGAGGAGGACGGGACTGTGTGTGAGAGAGAGAGAGACAGAGGGGGACGGGATTGTGAGAGAGAGAGAGACAGAGGGGGACGGGAGTGAGAGAGAGAGAGAGACAGAGGGGGACGGGATTGTGAGAGAGAGAGAGACAGAGGGGGACGGGAGTGAGAGAGAGAGAGAGACAGAGGAGGACGGGATTGTGAGAGAGAGAGAGAGACAGAGGAGGACGGGACTGTGTGAGAGAGAGAGACAGAGGGGGACGGGATTGTGAGAGAGAGAGAGAGAGACAGAGCGGGACGGGATTGTGAGAGAGAGAGAGAGAGACAGAGGGGGACGGGATTGTGAGAGAGAGACAGAGGGGGACAGGAGTGAGAGAGAGACAGAGGGGGACGGGAGTGAGAGAGAGAGAGAGACAGAGGACGGGATTGTGAGAGAGAGAGAGAGACAGAGGGGGACAGGAGTGAGAGAGAGAGAGACCGAGGGGGACAGGAGTGAGAGAGAGACAGAGGAGGACGGGATTGTGAGAGAGAGAGAGACAGAGGAGGACGGGATTGTGAGAGAGAGAGAGAGAGACAGAGGAGGACGGGATTGTGAGAGAGAGAGACAGAGGGGGACGGGATTGTGAGAGAGAGAGACAGAGGGGGACGGGATTGTGAGAGAGAGAGACAGAGGGGGACGGGATTGTGAGAGAGAGAGAGAGACAGAGGGGGACGGGATTGTGAGAGAGAGAGAGAGACAGAGGGGGACGGGATTGTGAGAGAGAGAGAGAGAGACAGAGGGCGACGGGATTGTGAGAGAGAGAGACAGAGGGGGACGGGATTGTGAGAGAGAGAGAGAGACAGAGGAGGACGGGATTGTGAGAGAGAGAGAGACAGAGGAGGACGGGATTGTGAGAGAGAGAGAGAGATAGAGGGGGACGGGATTGTGAGAGAGAGAGAGAGAGAGACAAAGGGGGACGGGATTGTGAGAGAGAGAGAGAGACAGAGGAGGACGGGATTGTGAGAGAGAGAGAGACACAGAGGAGGACGGGATTGTGAGAGAGAGAGAGACAGAGGGGGACGGGATTGTGAGAGAGAGAGAGAGACAGAGGGGGACGGGATTGTGAGAGAGAGAGACAGAGGAGGACGGGATTGTGAGAGAGAGAGAGAGAGACAGAGGAGGACGGGATTGTGAGAGAGAGAGAGAGAGACAGAGGGGGACGGGATTGTGAGAGAGAGAGAGAGAGACAGAGGAGGACGGGATTGTGAGAGAGAGAGAGAGACAGAGGGGGACGGGAGTGAGAGAGAGAGAGAGAGACAGAGGAGGACGGGATTGTGAGAGAGAGAGAGAGAGAGAGACAGAGGAGGACGGGATTGTGAGAGAGAGAGAGAGAGACAGAGGGGGACGGGATTGTGAGAGAGAGAGAGAGAGAGACAGAGGGGGACGGGATTGTGAGAGAGAGAGAGACAGAGGAGGACGGGATTGTGAGAGAGAGAGAGAGAGACAGAGGAGGACGGGATTGTGAGAGAGAGAGAGAGAGACAGAGGGGGACGGGATTGTGAGAGAGAGAGAGAGAGACAGAGGAGGACGGGATTGTGAGAGAGAGAGAGAGACAGGGGGGGACGGGAGTGAGAGAGAGAGAGAGAGACAGAGGAGGACGGGATTGTGAGAGAGAGAGAGAGAGAGAGACAGAGGAGGACGGGATTGTGAGAGAGAGAGAGACAGAGGGGGACGGGATTGTGAGAGAGAGAGAGAGAGAGACCGAGGAGGACGGGATTGTGAGAGAGAGAGAGAGAGAGAGAGACAGAGGGGGACGGGATTGGGAGAGAGAGAGAGAGACAGAGGGGGACGGGATTGTGAGAGAGAGAGACAGAGGGGGACGGGATTGTGAGAGAGAGAGAGAGACAGAGGAGGACGGGATTGTGAGAGAGAGAGAGAGACAGAGGGGGATGGGATTGTGAGAGAGAGAGAGAGAGACAGAGGAGGACGGGATTGTGAGAGAGAGAGAGAGAGAGAGAGACAGAGGAGGACGGGATTGTGAGAGAGAGAGTCAGAGGAGGACGGGATTGTGAGAGAGAGAGAGACAGAGGAGGACGGGATTGTGAGAGAGAGAGAGAGATAGAGGGGGACGGGATTGTGAGAGAGAGAGAGAGAGAGAGACAGAGGGGGACGGGATTGTGAGAGAGAGAGAGAGACAGAGGAGGACGGGATTGTGAGAGAGAGAGAGACACAGAGGAGGACGGGATTGTGAGAGAGAGAGAGACAGAGGGGGACGGGATTGTGAGAGAGAGAGAGAGACAGAGGGGGACGGGATTGTGAGAGAGAGAGAGACAGAGGAGGACGGGATTGTGAGAGAGAGAGAGACAGAGGAGGACGGGATTGTGAGAGAGAGAGAGAGAGACAGAGGAGGACGGGATTGTGAGAGAGAGAGAGAGACAGAGGGGGACGGGAGTGATAGAGAGAGAGAGAGACAGAGGAGGAGGGGATTGTGAGAGAGAGAGAGAGAGAGAGACAGAGGAGGACGGGATTGTGAGAGAGAGAGAGACAGAGGGGGACGGGATTGTGAGAGAGAGAGAGAGAGACCGAGGAGGACGGGATTGTGAGAGAGAGAGAGAGAGAGACAGAGGGGGACGGGATTGGGAGAGAGAGAGAGAGACAGAGGGGGACGGGATTGTGAGAGAGAGAGACAGAGGGGGACGGGATTGTGAGAGAGAGAGAGAGACAGAGGAGGACGGGATTGTGAGAGAGAGAGAGAGACAGACAGAGGGGGACGGGATTGTGAGAGAGAGAGAGAGAGACAGAGGAGGACGGGATTGTGAGAGAGAGAGAGAGAGAGACAGAGGAGGACGGGATTGTGAGAGAGAGAGAGAGACAGAGGGGGATGGGATTGTGAGAGAGAGACAGAGGAGGACGGGATTGTGAGAGAGAGAGAGAGAGAGACAGAGGAGGACGGGATTGTGAGAGAGAGAGAGACAGAGGAGGACGGGATTGTGAGAGAGAGAGAGAGACAGAGGGGGACGGGATTGTGAGAGAGAGAGAGACAGAGGAGGACGGGATTGTGAGAGAGAGAGAGACCGAGGAGGACGGGATTGTGAGAGAGAGAGAGACCGAGGAGGACGGGATTGTGAGAGAGAGAGAGACAGAGGACGACGGGATTGTGAGAGAGAGAGAGAGATAGAGGGGGACGGAATTGTGAGAGAGAGAGAGACAGAGGGGGACGGAATTGTGAGAGAAAGAGAGAGAGACAGAGGGGGACGGGATTGTGAGAGAGAGAGAGAGACAGAGGGGGACGGGATTGTGAGAGAGAGAGAGAGAGACAGAGGGGGACGGGATTGTGAGAGAGAGAGAGACAGAGGGGGACGGGATTGTGAGAGAGAGAGAGACAGAGGGGGACAGGATTGTGAGAGAGAGAGAGACAGAGGAGGACGGGATTGTGAGAGAGAGAGAGAGATAGAGGGGGACGGGATTGTGAGAGAGAGAGAGAGAGAGACAGAGGGGGACGGGATTGTGAGAGAGAGAGAGAGACAGAGGAGGACGGGATTGTGAGAGAGAGAGAGACACAGAGGAGGACGGGATTGTGAGAGAGAGAGAGACAGAGGGGGACGGGATTGTGAGAGAGAGAGAGAGACAGAGGGGGACGGGATTGTGAGAGAGAGAGAGACAGAGGAGGACGGGATTGTGAGAGAGAGAGAGAGACAGAGGAGGACGGGATTGTGAGAGAGAGAGAGAGAGAGACAGAGGGGGACGGGATTGTGAGAGAGAGAGAGAGAGAGACAGAGGGGGACGGGATTGTGAGAGAGAGAGAGACAGAGGAGGACGGGATTGTGAGAGAGAGAGAGAGAGACAGAGGAGGACGGGATTGTGAGAGAGAGAGAGACAGAGGGGGACGGGATTGTGAGAGAGAGAGAGAGAGACAGAGGAGGACGGGATTGTGAGAGAGAGAGAGAGACAGAGGGGGACGGGAGTGAGAGAGAGAGAGAGAGACAGAGGAGGACGGGATTGTGAGAGAGAGAGAGAGAGAGAGACAGAGGGGGACGGGATTGTGAGAGAGAGAGAGAGACAGAGGAGGACGGGATTGTGAGAGAGAGAGAGACACAGAGGAGGACGGGATTGTGAGAGAGAGAGAGACAGAGGGGGACGGGAGTGAGAGAGAGAGAGAGACAGAGGAGGACGGGATTGTGAGAGAGAGAGAGAGACAGAGGAGGACGGGACTGTGTGAGAGAGAGAGACAGAGGGGGACGGGATTGTGAGAGAGAGAGAGAGAGACAGAGCGGGACGGGATTGTGAGAGAGAGAGAGAGAGACAGAGGGGGACGGGATTGTGAGAGAGAGAGAGAGAGAGAGGGGGACGGGATTGTGAGAGAGAGAGAGAGAGACAGAGGAGGACGGGATTGTGAGAGAGAGACAGAGGGGGACGGGAGTGAGAGAGAGAGAGAGACAGAGGACGGGATTGTGAGAGAGAGAGAGAGACAGAGGGGGACAGGAGTGAGAGAGAGAGAGAGACCGAGGGGGACAGGAGTGAGAGAGAGACAGAGGAGGACGGGATTGTGAGAGAGAGACAGACAGAGGAGGACGGGATTGTGAGAGAGAGAGAGAGAGACAGAGGAGGACGGGATTGTGAGAGAGAGAGAGAGAGATAGAGGGGGACGGGATTGTGAGAGAGAGAGAGAGAGACAGAGGGGGACGGGATTGTGAGAGAGAGAGAGAGACAGAGGAGGACGGGATTGTGAGAGAGAGAGAGACACAGAGGAGGACGGGATTGTGAGAGAGAGAGAGACAGAGGGGGACGGGATTGTGAGAGAGAGAGAGAGACAGAGGGGGACGGGATTGTGAGAGAGAGAGAGACAGAGGAGGACGGGATTGTGAGAGAGAGAGAGAGACAGAGGAGGATGGGATTGTGAGAGAGAGAGAGAGAGACAGAGGGGGACGGGATTGTGAGAGAGAGAGAGAGAGAGACAGAGGGGGACGGGATTGTGAGAGAGAGAGAGACAGAGGAGGACGGGATTGTGAGAGAGAGAGAGAGAGACAGAGGAGGACGGGATTGTGAGAGAGAGAGAGAGAGACAGAGGGGACGGGATTGTGAGAGAGAGAGAGAGAGACAGAGGAGGACGGGATTGTGAGAGAGAGAGAGAGACAGAGGGGGACGGGAGTGAGAGAGAGAGAGAGAGACAGAGGAGGACGGGATTGTGAGAGAGAGAGAGAGACAGAGGGGGATGATATTGTGAGAGAGAGAGAGAGAGACAGAGGAGGACGGGATTGTGAGAGAGAGAGAGAGAGAGACAGAGGGGGACAGGATTGTGAGAGAGAGAGAGACAGCGGAGGACGGGATTGTGAGAGAGAGAGAGAGAGAGACAGAGGGGGACGGGATTGTGAGAGAGAGAGAGAGAGACAGAGGGGGACGGGATTGTGAGAGAGAGAGAGAGAACAGAGGGGGACAGGATTGTGAGAGAGAGAGAGAGACAGAGGGGGACGGGATTGTGAGAGAGAGAGAGAGAGACAGAGGAGGACGGGATTGTGAGAGAGAGAGAGACAGAGGGGGACGGGATTGTGAGAGAGAGAGACAGAGGAGGACGGGATTGTGAGAGAGAGAGAGACAGAGGGGGACGGGATTGTGAGAGAGAGAGAGAGACAGGGGGGGACGGGATTGTGAGAGAGAGAGAGAGACAGAGGGGGACGGGATTGTGAGAGAGAGAGAGAGACAGAGGAGGACGGGATTGTGAGAGAGAGAGACAGACAGAGGGGGACGGGATTGTGAGAGAGAGAGAGAGACAGAGGGGGACGGGATTGTGAGAGAGAGAGAGAGAGACCGAGGGGGACGGGATTGTGAGAGAGAGAGAGACAGAGGAGGACGGGATTGTGAGAGAGAGAGAGAGAGACAGAGGAGGACGGGATTGTGAGAGAGAGAGACAGAGGGGGACGGGATTGTGAGAGAGAGAGAGAGAGACAGAGGAGGACGGGATTGTGAGAGAGAGAGAGACAGAGGAGGACGGGATTGTGAGAGAGAGAGAGACAGAGGAGGACGGGATTGTGAGAGAGAGAGAGAGAGACAGAGGAGGACGGGATTGTGAGAGAGAGAGAGAGAGACAGAGGAGGACGGGATTGTGAGAGAGAGAGAGACAGAGGGGGACGGGATTGTGAGAGAGAGAGAGACAGGGGGACGGGATTGTGAGAGAGAGAGAGAGACAGAGGGGACGGGATTGTGAGAGAGAGAGAGAGACAGAGGAGGACGGGAGTGTGAGAGAGAGAGAGAGAGACAGAGGGGGACGGGATTGTGAGAGAGAGAGAGAGACAGAGGGGGACGGGATTGTGAGAGAGAGAGAGAGAGACAGAGGGGGACGGGATTGTGAGAGAGAGAGAGAGACAGAGGGGGACGGGATTGTGAGAGAGAGAGAGAGACAGAGGGGGACGGGATTGTGAGAGAGAGAGAGAGACAGAGGAGGACGGGATTGTGAGAGAGAGAGAGACAGAGGAGGACGGGATTGTGAGAGAGAGAGAGAGAGACAGAGGAGGACGGGATTGTGAGAGAGAGAGAGACAGAGGGGGACGGGATTGTGAGAGAGAGAGAGAGAGACAGAGGGGGACGGGATTGTGAGAGAGAGAGAGAGAGAGACAGAGGGGGACGGGATTGTGAGAGAGAGAGAGAGAGACAGAGGAGGACGGGATTGTGAGAGAGAGAGAGACAGAGGGGGACGGGATTGTGAGAGAGAGAGACAGAGGGGGACGGGATTGTGAGAGAGAGAGACAGAGGGGGACGGGATTGTGAGAGAGAGAGAGAGACAGGGGGGGACGGGATTGTGAGAGAGAGAGAGAGACAGAGGAGGACGGGATTGTGAGAGAGAGAGACAAAGGGGGACGGGATTGTGAGAGAGAGAGAGAGAGACAGAGGGGGACGGGATTGTGAGAGAGAGAGAGACAGAGGAGGACGGGATTGTGAGAGAGAGAGAGACAGAGGAGGACGGGATTGTGAGAGAGAGAGAGAGACAGAGGGGGACGGGATTGTGAGAGAGAGAGAGACAGAGGGGGACGGGATTGTGAGAGAGAGAGAGAGACCGAGGGGGACGGGATTGTGAGAGAGAGAGAGACAGAGGGGGACGGGAGTGAGAGAGAGAGAGAGAGAGACAGAGGGGGACGGGATTGTGAGAGAGAGAGACAGGGGGGGACGGGATTGTGAGAGAGAGAGAGAGAGACAGAGGAGGACGGGATTGTGAGAGAGAGAGAGACAGAGGGGGACGGGATTGTGAGAGAGAGAGAGAGAGAGACAGAGGAGGGCGGGATTGTGAGAGAGAGAGAGACAGAGGGGGACGGGATTGTGAGAGAGAGAGAGAGAGACAGAGGAGGACGGGATTGTGAGAGAGAGAGAGACAGAGGGGGACGGGATTGTGAGAGAGAGAGAGAGACAGAGGGGAACGGGATTGTGAGAGAGAGAGAGAGACAGAGGGGGACGGGATTGTGAGAGAGAGAGAGAGATAGAGGAGGACGGGATTGTGAGAGAGAGAGAGACAGAGGGGGACGGGATTGTGAGAGAGAGAGAGAGACAGAGGAGGACGGGATTGTGAGAGAGAGAGAGAGACAGAGGGGGACGGGATTGTGAGAGAGAGAGAGACAGAGGAGGACGGGATTGTGAGAGAGAGAGAGACCGAGGAGGACGGGATTGTGAGAGAGAGAGAGACAGAGGGGGACGGAATTGTGAGAGAGAGAGAGAGACAGAGGGGGACGGGATTGTGAGAGAGAGAGAGACAGAGGGGGACAGGATTGTGAGAGAGAGAGAGACAGCGGAGGACGGGATTGTGAGAGAGAGAGAGAGAGAGACAGAGGGGGACGGGATTGTGAGAGAGAGAGAGAGAGACAGAGGGGGACGGGATTGTGAGAGAGAGAGAGAGAACAGAGGGGGACAGGATTGTGAGAGAGAGAGAGAGACAGAGGGGGACGGGATTGTGAGAGAGAGAGAGAGAGACAGAGGAGGACGGGATTGTGAGAGAGAGAGAGACAGAGGGGGACGGGATTGTGAGAGAGAGAGACAGAGGAGGACGGGATTGTGAGAGAGAGAGAGACAGAGGGGGACGGGATTGTGAGAGAGAGAGAGAGACAGGGGGGGACGGGATTGTGAGAGAGAGAGAGAGACAGAGGGGGACGGGATTGTGAGAGAGAGAGAGAGACAGAGGAGGACGGGATTGTGAGAGAGAGAGACAGACAGAGGGGGACGGGATTGTGAGAGAGAGAGAGAGACAGAGGGGGACGGGATTGTGAGAGAGAGAGAGAGAGACCGAGGGGGACGGGATTGTGAGAGAGAGAGAGACAGAGGAGGACGGGATTGTGAGAGAGAGAGAGAGAGACAGAGGAGGACGGGATTGTGAGAGAGAGAGACAGAGGGGGACGGGATTGTGAGAGAGAGAGAGAGAGACAGAGGAGGACGGGATTGTGAGAGAGAGAGAGACAGAGGAGGACGGGATTGTGAGAGAGAGAGAGACAGAGGAGGACGGGATTGTGAGAGAGAGAGAGAGAGACAGAGGAGGACGGGATTGTGAGAGAGAGAGAGAGAGACAGAGGAGGACGGGATTGTGAGAGAGAGAGAGACAGAGGGGGACGGGATTGTGAGAGAGAGAGAGACAGGGGGACGGGATTGTGAGAGAGAGAGAGAGACAGAGGGGGACGGGATTGTGAGAGAGAGAGAGAGACAGAGGAGGACGGGAGTGTGAGAGAGAGAGAGAGACAGAGGGGGACGGGATTGTGAGAGAGAGAGAGAGACAGAGGGGGACGGGATTGTGAGAGAGAGAGAGAGAGACAGAGGGGGACGGGATTGTGAGAGAGAGAGAGAGACAGAGGGGGACGGGATTGTGAGAGAGAGAGAGAGACAGAGGGGGACGGGATTGTGAGAGAGAGAGAGAGACAGAGGAGGACGGGATTGTGAGAGAGAGAGAGACAGAGGAGGACGGGATTGTGAGAGAGAGAGAGAGAGACAGAGGAGGACGGGATTGTGAGAGAGAGAGAGACAGAGGGGGACGGGATTGTGAGAGAGAGAGAGAGAGACAGAGGGGGACGGGATTGTGAGAGAGAGAGAGAGAGAGACAGAGGGGGACGGGATTGTGAGAGAGAGAGAGAGAGACAGAGGAGGACGGGATTGTGAGAGAGAGAGAGACAGAGGGGGACGGGATTGTGAGAGAGAGAGACAGAGGGGGACGGGATTGTGAGAGAGAGAGACAGAGGGGGACGGGATTGTGAGAGAGAGAGAGAGACAGGGGGGACGGGATTGTGAGAGAGAGAGAGAGACAGAGGAGGACGGGATTGTGAGAGAGAGAGACAAAGGGGGACGGGATTGTGAGAGAGAGAGAGAGAGACAGAGGGGGACGGGATTGTGAGAGAGAGAGAGACAGAGGAGGACGGGATTGTGAGAGAGAGAGAGACAGAGGAGGACGGGATTGTGAGAGAGAGAGAGAGACAGAGGGGGACGGGATTGTGAGAGAGAGAGAGACAGAGGGGGACGGGATTGTGAGAGAGAGAGAGAGACCGAGGGGGACGGGATTGTGAGAGAGAGAGAGACAGAGGGGGACGGGAGTGAGAGAGAGAGAGAGAGAGACAGAGGGGGACGGGATTGTGAGAGAGAGAGACAGGGGGGGACGGGATTGTGAGAGAGAGAGAGAGAGACAGAGGAGGACGGGATTGTGAGAGAGAGAGAGACAGAGGGGGACGGGATTGTGAGAGAGAGAGAGAGAGAGACAGAGGAGGGCGGGATTGTGAGAGAGAGAGAGACAGAGGGGGACGGGATTGTGAGAGAGAGAGAGAGAGACAGAGGAGGACGGGATTGTGAGAGAGAGAGAGACAGAGGGGGACGGGATTGTGAGAGAGAGAGAGAGACAGAGGGGAACGGGATTGTGAGAGAGAGAGAGAGACAGAGGGGGACGGGATTGTGAGAGAGAGAGAGAGATAGAGGAGGACGGGATTGTGAGAGAGAGAGAGACAGAGGGGGACGGGATTGTGAGAGAGAGAGAGAGACAGAGGAGGACGGGATTGTGAGAGAGAGAGAGAGAGACCGAGGGGGACGGGAGTGAGAGAGAGAGAGAGACCGAGGGGGACGGGATTGTGAGAGAGAGAGAGAGACAGAGGGGGACGGGATTGTGAGAGAGAGAGAGAGACAGAGGAGGACGGGATTGTGAGAGAGAGAGAGAGACAGACGGGGACGGGATTGTGAGAGAGAGAGAGAGAGGGGGACGGGATTGTGAGAGAGAGAGAGAGACAGAGGGGGACGGGATTGTGAGAGAGAGAGAGAGACAGAGGAGGACGGGATTGTGAGAGAGAGAGAGAGACAGAGGAGGACGGGATTGTGAGAGAGAGAGAGAGAGACAGAGGGGGACGGGATTGTGTGAGAGAGAGACAGAGGGGGATGGGAGTGAGAGAGAGAGAGAGACAGAGGGGGATGGGATTGTGAGAGAGAGAGAGAGAGACAGAGGAGGATGGGTTTGTGAGAGAGAGAGAGACAGAGGGGGGCGGGATTGTGAGAGAGAGAGAGAGAGACAGAGGAGGACGGGATTGTGAGAGAGAGAGAGAGACAGAGGAGGACGGGATTGTGAGAGAGAGAGAGAGAGACAGAGGAGGATGGGATTGTGAGAGAGAGAGAGAGACAGAGGAGGACGGGATTGTGAGAGAGAGACAGAGGAGGACGGGATTGTGAGAGAGAGAGAGACAGAGAGACAGAGGAGGACGGGATTGTGAGAGAGAGAGAGAGAGACAGAGGAAGACGGGATTGTGAGAGAGAGAGAGAGAGACAGAGGGGGACGGGATTGTGAGAGAGAGAGACAGAGGGGGACGGGATTGTGAGAGAGAGAGAGACAGAGGGGGACGGGATTGTGAGAGAGAGAGAGAGAGACAGAGGGGGACGGGATTGTGAGAGAGAGAGAGAGACAGAGGGGGACGGGATTGTGAGAGAGAGAGACAGAGGGGGACGGGATTGTGAGAGAGAGAGAGAGAGACAGAGGAGGACGGGATTGTGAGAGAGAGAGACAGAGGAGGACGGGATTGTGAGAGAGAGAGAGAGACAGAGGAGGACGGGATTCTGAGAGAGAGAGAGAGAGACAGAGGGGGACGGGAGTGTGAGAGAGAGAGAGAGAGAGACCGAGGAGGACGGGATTGTGAGAGAGAGAGAGAGACAGAGGAGGACGGGATTGTGAGAGAGAGAGACAGAGGAGGACGGGATTGTGAGAGAGAGAGAGAGAGACCGAGGGGGACGGGATTGTGAGAGAGAGAGAGAGACAGAGGGGGACGGGATTGTGTGAGAGAGAGAGAGACAGAGGAGGACGGGATTGTGAGAGAGAGAGAGAGACAGGGGGGACGGGATTGTGAGAGAGAGAGAGAGAGGGGGACGGGATTGTGAGAGAGAGAGAGACAGAGGGGGACGGCATTGTGAGAGAGAGAGAGACAGAGGGGGACGGGATTTTGAGAGAGAGAGAGAGACAGAGGGGGACGGGATTGTGAGAGAGAGAGAGAGAGACAGAGGAGGACGGGATTGTGAGAGAGAGAGAGACAGAGGGGGACAGGATTGTGAGAGAGAGAGAGACAGAGGGGGACGGGATTGTGAGAGAGAGAGAGACAGAGGGGGACGGGATTGTGAGAGAGAGAGAGAGACAGAGGGGGACGGGATTGTGAGAGAGAGAGAGACAGAGGGGGACGGGATTGTGAGAGAGAGAGAGAGAGACAGAGGGGGACGGGATTGTGAGAGGGAGAGAGAGAGACAGAGGGGGACGGGATTGTGTGAGAGAGAGAGAGAGACAGAGGGGGACGGGATTGTGAGAGAGAGAGAGAGACAGAGGGGGACGGGATTGTGAGAGAGAGAGACAGAGGAGGACGGGATTGTGAGAGAGAGAGAGAGACAGGGGGGGACGGGATTGTGAGAGAGAGAGAGAGACAGAGGGGGACGGGATTGTGAGAGAGAGAGACAGAGGAGGACGGGATTGTGAGAGAGAGAGAGAGAGACAGAGGGGGACGGGATTGTGAGAGAGAGAGAGAGAGACAGAGGGGGACGGGATTGTGAGAGAGAGAGAGAGAGAGACAGAGGAGGACGGGATTGTGAGAGAGAGAGAGACAGAGGGGGACGGGATTGTGAGAGAGAGAGAGAGAGACAGAGGGGGACGGGATTGTGAGAGAGAGAGAGACAGAGGGGGACGGGATTGTGAGAGAGAGAGACAGAGGGGGACGGGATTGTGAGAGAGAGAGAGAGAGACAGAGGAGGACGGGATTGTGAGAGAGAGACAGACAGAGGGGGACGGGATTGTGAGAGAGAGAGAGAGACAGAGGAGGACGGGATTGTGAGAGAGAGAGAGACAGAGGGGGACGGGATTGTGACAGAGAGAGAGAGAGAGACAGAGGAGGACGGGATTGTGTGAGAGAGAGAGACAGAGGGGGACGGGATTGTGAGAGAGAGAGAGAGAACAGAGGGGGACGGGATTGTGAGAGAGAGAGAGAGACAGAGGGGGACGGGATTGTGAGAGAGAGAGAGACAGAGGGGGACGGGATTGTGAGAGAGAGAGAGAGACAGAGGAGGACGGGATTGTGAGAGAGAGAGAGAGAGTGGGACGTGATTGTGTGAGAGAGAGAGACAGAGGGGGACGGGATTGTGAGAGAGAGAGAGAGACAGAGGGGGACGGGATTGTGAGAGAGAGAGAGACAGAGGAGGACGGGATTGTGAGAGAGAGAGAGACAGAGGGGGACGGGATTGTGAGAGAGAGAGAGAGAGACAGAGGGGGACGGGATTGTGAGAGAGAGAGAGACAGAGGGGGACGGGATTGTGAGAGAGAGAGACAGAGGGGGACGGGATTGTGAGAGAGAGAGAGAGAGACAGAGGAGGACGGGATTGTGAGAGAGAGACAGACAGAGGGGGACGGGATTGTGAGAGAGAGAGAGAGACAGAGGAGGACGGGATTGTGAGAGAGAGAGAGACAGAGGGGGACGGGATTGTGACAGAGAGAGAGAGAGAGACAGAGGAGGACGGGATTGTGTGAGAGAGAGAGACAGAGGGGGACGGGATTGTGAGAGAGAGAGAGAGAACAGAGGGGGACGGGATTGTGAGAGAGAGAGAGAGACAGAGGGGGACGGGATTGTGAGAGAGAGAGAGACAGAGGGGGACGGGATTGTGAGAGAGAGAGAGAGACAGAGGAGGACGGGATTGTGAGAGAGAGAGAGAGAGTGGGACGTGATTGTGTGAGAGAGAGAGACAGAGGGGGACGGGATTGTGAGAGAGAGAGAGACAGAGGAGGACGGGATTGTGAGAGAGAGAGACAGAGGGGGACGGGATTGTGAGAGAGAGAGACAGAGGAGGACGGGATTGTGAGAGAGAGAGAGAGACAGAGGAGGACGGGATTGTGAGAGAGAGAGAGAGACAGAGGGGGATGGGATTGTGAGAGAGAGAGAGAGACAGAGGGGGACGGGATTGTGAGAGAGAGAGAGACAGAGGGGGACGGGATTGTGAGAGAGAGAGAGAGACAGAGGGGGACGGGATTGTGAGAGAGAGAGAGAGAGAGAGACAGAGGAGGACGGGATTGTGAGAGAGAGAGAGACAGAGGAGGACGGGAGTGAGAGAGAGAGAGATAGAGGAGGACGGGAGTGAGAGAGAGAGAGACAGAGGAGGACGGGATTGTGAGAGAGAGAGAGAGAGAGACAGAGGGGGACGGGATTGTGAGAGAGAGAGAGAGAGACAGAGGAGGACGGGATTGTGAGAGAGAGAGAGAGACAGAGGAGGACGGGATTGTGAGAGAGAGAGAGAGACAGGGGGGGACGGGATTGTGAGAGAGAGAGAGACAGAGGAGGACGGGAGTGAGAGAGAGAGAGAGAGACAGAGGAGGACGGGATTGTGAGAGAGAGAGAGAGAGACAGAGGAGGACGGGATTGTGAGAGAGAGAGAGAGACAGAGGGGGATGGGATTGTGAGAGAGAGAGAGAGACAGAGGGGGACGGGATTGTGAGAGAGAGAGAGACAGAGGGGGACGGGATTGTGAGAGAGAGAGAGAGACAGAGGGGGACGGGATTGTGAGAGAGAGAGAGAGAGAGACAGAGGAGGACGGGATTGTGAGAGAGAGAGAGACAGAGGAGGACGGGAGTGAGAGAGAGAGAGACAGAGGAGGACGGGAGTGAGAGAGAGAGAGACAGAGGAGGACGGGATTGTGAGAGAGAGAGAGAGAGACAGAGGGGGACGGGATTGTGAGAGAGAGAGAGAGAGAGAGACAGAGGAGGACGGGATTGTGAGAGAGAGAGAGAGAGACAGAGGGGGACGGGATTGAGAGAGAGAGAGAGAGACAGAGGGGGACGGGATTGTGAGAGAGAGAGAGAGACAGAGGGGGACGGGATTGTGAGAGAGAGACAGAGGGGGACGGGATTGTGAGAGAGAGAGAGACAGAGGGGGACGGGATTGTGAGAGAGAGAGAGAGAGACAGAGGGGGACGGGATTGTGAGAGAGAGAGAGAGACAGAGGGGGACGGGATTGTGAGAGAGAGAGACAGAGGGGGACGGGATTGTGAGAGAGAGAGAGAGAGACAGAGGGGGACGGGATTGTGAGAGAGAGAGAGACAGAGGTGGACGGGATTGTGAGAGAGAGAGAGAGACAGAGGGGGACGGGATTGTGAGAGAGAGAGAGAGACAGAGGAGGACGGGATTGTGAGAGAGAGAGAGACAGAGGAGGACGGGATTGTGAGAGAGAGAGAGAGACAGAGGAGGACGGGATTGTGAGAGAGAGAGAGAGAGACAGAGGGGGACGGGATTGTGAGAGAGAGAGAGACAGAGGGGGACGGGATTGTGAGAGAGAGAGAGAGAGACAGAGGGGGACGGGAGTGTGAGAGAGAGAGAGAGAGAGACCGAGGAGGACGGGATTGTGAGAGAGAGAGAGAGAGACAGAGGAGGACGGGATTGTGAGAGAGAGAGAGACAGAGGAGGACGGGATTGTGAGAGAGAGAGAGAGAGACAGAGGAGGACGGGATTGTGAGAGAGAGAGACAGAGGGGGACGGGAGTGTGAGAGAGAGAGAGAGAGAGACCGAGGAGGACGGGATTGTGAGAGAGGGAGAGAGACAGAGGAGGACGGGATTGTGAGAGAGAGAGACAGAGGAGGACGGGATTGTGAGAGAGAGAGAGAGAGAGACAGAGGAGGACGGGATTGTGAGAGAGAGAGAGAGAGACCGAGGGGGACGGGATTGTGAGAGAGAGAGAGAGACAGAGGGGGACGGGATTGTGTGAGAGAAAGAGAGACAGAGGAGGACGGGATTGTGAGAGAGAGAGAGAGGCAGGGGGGACGGGATTGTGAGAGAGAGAGAGAGAGGGGGACGGGATTGTGAGAGAGAGAGAGACAGAGGGGGACGGCATTGTGAGAGAGAGAGAGACAGAGGGGGACGGGATTTTGAGAGAGAGAGAGAGACAGAGGGGGACGGGATTGTGAGAGAGAGAGAGAGGGGGACGGGATTGTGAGAGAGAGAGAGACAGAGGGGGACGGGATTGTGAGAGAGAGAGAGAGAGAGACAGAGGAGGACGGGATTGTGAGAGAGAGAGAGAGAGACCGAGGGGGACGGGATTGTGAGAGAGAGAGAGAGACAGAGGGGGACGGGATTGTGTGAGAGAAAGAGAGACAGAGGAGGACGGGATTGTGAGAGAGAGAGAGAGACAGGGGGGACGGGATTGTGAGAGAGAGAGAGAGAGGGGGACGGGATTGTGAGAGAGAGAGAGACAGAGGGGGACGGCATTGTGAGAGAGAGAGAGACAGAGGGGGACGGGATTTTGAGAGAGAGAGAGAGACAGAGGGGGACGGGATTGTGAGAGAGAGAGAGAGGGGGACGGGATTGTGAGAGAGAGAGAGACAGAGGGGGACGGGATTGTGAGAGAGAGAGAGAGACAGAGGGGGACGGGATTGTGAGAGAGAGAGAGACAGAGGGGGACGGGATTGTGAGAGAGAGAGAGAGAGACAGAGGGGGACGGGATTGTGAGAGGGAGAGAGAGAGACAGAGGGGGACGGGATTGTGTGAGAGAGAGAGAGAGAGACAGAGGAGGACGGGATTGTGAGAGAGAGAGAGAGACAGAGGGGGACGGGATTGTGAGAGAGTGAGAGAGACAGAGGGGGACGGGATTGTGAGAGAGAGAGACAGAAGAGGACGGGATTGTGAGAGAGAGAGAGAGACAGAGGGGGACGGGATTGTGAGAGAGAGAGAGAGAGAGACAGAGGGGGACGGGATTGTGAGAGAGAGAGAGAGAGACAGAGGGGGACGGGATTGTGAGAGAGAGAGAGACAGAGGGGGACGGGATTGTGAGAGAGAGAGACAGAGGGGGACGGGATTGTGAGAGAGAGAGAGAGAGACAGAGGAGGACGGGATTGTGAGAGAGAGACAGACAGAGGGGGACGGGATTGTGAGAGAGAGAGAGAGACAGAGGAGGACGGGATTGTGAGAGAGAGAGAGACAGAGGGGGACGGGATTGTGACAGAGAGAGAGAGAGAGACAGAGGGGGACCGGATTGTGAGAGAGAGAGAGACAGAGGGGGACGGGATTGTGAGAGAGAGAGAGAGAGACAGAGGAGGACGGGATTGTGAGAGAGAGAGAGAGAGAGAGTGGGACGTGATTGTGTGAGAGAGAGAGACAGAGGGGGACGGGATTGTGAGAGAGAGAGAGACAGAGGAGGACGGGATTGTGAGAGAGAGAGACAGAGGGGGACGGGATTGTGAGAGAGAGAGACAGAGGGGGACGGGATTGTGAGAGAGAGAGAGACAGAGGAGGACGGGATTGTGAGAGAGAGAGAGAGACAGAGGAGGACGGGATTGTGAGAGAGAGAGAGAGACAGAGGGGGATGGGATTGTGAGAGAGAGAGAGAGACAGAGGGGGACGGGATTGTGAGAGAGAGAGAGACAGAGGGGGACGGGATTGTGAGAGAGAGAGAGAGACAGAGGGGGACGGGATTGTGAGAGAGAGAGAGAGAGAGAGACAGAGGAGGACGGGATTGTGAGAGAGAGAGAGACAGAGGAGGACGGGAGTGAGAGAGAGAGAGATAGAGGAGGACGGGAGTGAGAGAGAGAGAGACAGAGGAGGACGGGATTGTGAGAGAGAGAGAGAGAGACAGAGGGGGACGGGATTGTGAGAGAGAGAGAGAGAGACAGAGGAGGACGGGATTGTGAGAGAGAGAGAGAGACAGAGGAGGACGGGATTGTGAGAGAGAGAGAGAGACAGGGGGGGACGGGATTGTGAGAGAGAGAGAGACAGAGGAGGACGGGAGTGAGAGAGAGAGAGAGAGACAGAGGAGGACGGGATTGTGAGAGAGAGAGAGAGAGACAGAGGAGGACGGGATTGTGAGAGAGAGAGAGAGACAGAGGGGGATGGGATTGTGAGAGAGAGAGAGAGACAGAGGGGGACGGGATTGTGAGAGAGAGAGAGACAGAGGGGGACGGGATTGTGAGAGAGAGAGAGAGACAGAGGAGGACGGGAGTGAGAGAGAGAGAGACAGAGGAGGACGGGATTGTGAGAGAGAGAGAGAGAGACAGAGGGGGACGGGATTGTGAGAGAGAGAGAGAGAGACAGAGGAGGACGGGATTGTGAGAGAGAGAGAGAGACAGAGGAGGACGGGAGTGAGAGAGAGAGAGACAGAGGAGGACGGGAGTGAGAGAGAGAGAGACAGAGGAGGACGGGATTGTGAGAGAGAGAGAGAGAGACAGAGGGGGACGGGATTGTGAGAGAGAGAGAGAGAGAGAGACAGAGGAGGACGGGATTGTGAGAGACAGAGAGAGAGACAGAGGGGGACGGGATTGAGAGAGAGAGAGAGAGACAGAGGGGGACGGGATTGTGAGAGAGAGAGAGAGACAGAGGGGGACGGGATTGTGAGAGAGAGACAGAGGGGGACGGGATTGTGAGAGAGAGAGAGACAGAGGGGGACGGGATTGTGAGAGAGAGAGAGAGAGACAGAGGGGGACGGGATTGTGAGAGAGAGAGAGAGACAGAGGGGGACGGGATTGTGAGAGAGAGAGACAGAGGGGGACGGGATTGTGAGAGAGAGAGAGAGAGACAGAGGAGGACGGGATTGTGAGAGAGAGAGAGACAGAGGGGGACGGGATTGTGAGAGAGAGAGAGAGACAGAGGGGGACGGGATTGTGAGAGAGAGAGAGAGACAGAGGTGGACGGGATTGTGAGAGAGAGAGAGAGAGACAGAGGGGGACGGGATTGTGAGAGAGAGAGAGACAGAGGGGGACGGGATTGTGAGAGAGAGAGAGAGAGACAGAGGGGGACGGGAGTGTGAGACAGAGAGAGAGAGAGAGAGAGACCGAGGAGGACGGGATTGTGAGAGAGAGAGAGAGAGACAGAGGAGGACGGGATTGTGAGAGAGAGAGACAGAGGAGGACGGGATTGTGAGAGAGAGAGAGAGAGACAGAGGAGGACGGGATTGTGAGAGAGAGAGAGAGACAGAGGGGGATGGGATTGTGAGAGAGAGAGAGAGACAGAGGGGGACGGGATTGTGAGAGAGAGAGAGACAGAGGGGGACGGGATTGTGAGAGAGAGAGAGAGACAGAGGGGGACGGGATTGTGAGAGAGAGAGAGAGAGAGAGACAGAGGAGGACGGGATTGTGAGAGAGAGAGAGACAGAGGAGGACGGGAGTGAGAGAGAGAGAGATAGAGGAGGACGGGAGTGAGAGAGAGAGAGACAGAGGAGGACGGGATTGTGAGAGAGAGAGAGAGAGACAGAGGGGGACGGGATTGTGAGAGAGAGAGAGAGAGACAGAGGAGGACGGGATTGTGAGAGAGAGAGAGAGACAGAGGAGGACGGGATTGTGAGAGAGAGAGAGAGACAGGGGGGGACGGGATTGTGAGAGAGAGAGAGACAGAGGAGGACGGGAGTGAGAGAGAGAGAGAGAGACAGAGGAGGACGGGATTGTGAGAGAGAGAGAGAGAGACAGAGGAGGACGGGATTGTGAGAGAGAGAGAGAGACAGAGGGGGATGGGATTGTGAGAGAGAGAGAGAGACAGAGGGGGACGGGATTGTGAGAGAGAGAGAGACAGAGGGGGACGGGATTGTGAGAGAGAGAGAGAGACAGAGGGGGACGGGATTGTGAGAGAGAGAGAGACAGACAGAGGAGGACGGGATTGTGAGAGAGAGAGACAGAGGAGGACGGGAGTGAGAGAGAGAGAGACAGAGGAGGACGGGAGTGAGAGAGAGTGAGACAGAGGAGGACGGGATTGTGAGAGAGAGAGAGAGAGACAGAGGGGGACGGGATTGTGAGAGAGAGAGAGAGAGAGAGACAGAGGAGGACGGGATTGTGAGAGAGAGAGAGAGAGACAGAGGGGGACGGGATTGAGAGAGAGAGAGAGAGACAGAGGGGGACGGGATTGTGAGAGAGAGAGAGAGACAGAGGGGGACGGGATTGTGAGAGAGAGACAGAGGGGGACGGGATTGTGAGAGAGAGAGAGACAGAGGGGGACGGGATTGTGAGAGAGAGAGAGAGAGACAGAGGGGGACGGGATTGTGAGAGAGAGAGAGAGACAGAGGGGGACGGGATTGTGAGAGAGAGAGACAGAGGGGGACGGGATTGTGAGAGAGAGAGAGAGAGACAGAGGAGGACGGGATTGTGAGAGAGAGAGAGACAGAGGGGGACGGGATTGTGAGAGAGAGAGAGAGACAGAGGGGGACGGGATTGTGAGAGAGAGAGAGAGACAGAGGTGGACGGGATTGTGAGAGAGAGAGAGAGAGACAGAGGGGGACGGGATTGTGAGAGAGAGAGAGACAGAGGGGGACGGGATTGTGAGAGAGAGAGAGAGAGACAGAGGGGGACGGGAGTGTGAGAGAGAGAGAGAGAGAGAGAGAGACCGAGGAGGACGGGATTGTGAGAGAGAGAGAGAGAGACAGAGGAGGACGGGATTGTGAGAGAGAGAGACAGAGGAGGACGGGATTGTGAGAGAGAGAGAGAGAGAGACAGAGGAGGACGGGATTGTGAGAGAGAGAGAGACAGAGGGGGACGGGAGTGTGAGAGAGAGAGAGAGAGAGACCGAGGAGGACGGGATTGTGAGAGAGGGAGAGAGAGACAGAGGGGGACGGGATTGTGAGAGAGAGAGAGACAGAGGGGGACGGGATTGTGAGAGAGAGAGAGAGAGACAGAGGGGGACGGGAGTGTGAGAGAGAGAGAGAGAGAGAGAGAGACCGAGGAGGACGGGATTGTGAGAGAGAGAGACAGAGGAGGACGGGATTGTGAGAGAGAGAGAGAGAGAGACAGAGGAGGACGGGATTGTGAGAGAGAGAGAGAGAGACCGAGGGGGACGGGATTGTGAGAGAGAGAGAGAGACAGAGGGGGACGGGATTGTGTGAGAGAAAGAGAGACAGAGGAGGACGGGATTGTGAGAGAGAGAGAGAGACAGGGGGGACGGGATTGTGAGAGAGAGAGAGAGAGGGGGACGGGATTGTGAGAGAGAGAGAGACAGAGGGGGACGGCATTGTGAGAGAGAGAGAGACAGAGGGGGACGGGATTTTGAGAGAGAGAGAGAGACAGAGGGGGACGGGATTGTGAGAGAGAGACAGAGGGGGACGGGATTGTGAGAGAGAGAGAGACAGAGGGGGACGGGATTGTGAGAGAGAGAGAGAGACAGAGGGGGACGGGATTGTGAGAGAGAGAGAGACAGAGGGGGACGGGATTGTGAGAGAGAGAGAGAGAGACAGAGGGGGACGGGATTGTGAGAGAGGGAGAGAGAGAGACAGAGGGGGACGGCATTGTGTGAGAGAGAGAGAGAGACAGAGGAGGACGGGATTGTGAGAGAGAGAGAGAGACAGAGGGGGACGGGATTGTGAGAGAGAGAGAGACAGAGGGGGACGGGATTGTGAGAGAGAGAGACAGAGGGGGACGGGATTGTGAGAGAGAGAGAGAGACAGAGGAGGACGGGATTGTGAGAGAGAGAGAGACAGAGGGGGACGGGATTGTGAGAGAGAGAGAGAGACAGAGGAGGACGGGATTGTGAGAGAGAGAGAGACAGAGGGGGACGGGATTGTGACAGAGAGAGAGACAGAGGAGGACGGGATTGTGAGAGAGAGAGAGAGACAGAGGGGGACGGGATTGTGAGAGAGAGAGAGACAGAGGGGGACGGGATTGTGAGAGAGAGAGAGAGAGACAGAGGAGGACGGGATTGTGAGAGAGAGAGAGAGAGAGAGAGAGTGGGACGTGATTGTGTGAGAGAGAGAGACAGAGGGGGACGGGATTGTGAGAGAGAGAGAGACAGAGGAGGACGGGATTGTGAGAGAGAGAGACAGAGGGGGACGGGATTGTGAGAGAGAGAGACAGAGGGGGACGGGATTGTGAGAGAGAGAGAGACAGAGGAGGACGGGATTGTGAGAGAGAGAGAGAGACAGAGGAGGACGGGATTGTGAGAGAGAGAGAGAGACAGAGGGGGATGGGATTGTGAGAGAGAGAGAGAGACAGGGGGACGGGATTGTGAGAGAGAGAGAGACAGGGGGGGACGGGATTGTGTGAGAGAGAGAGAGACAGAGGGGGACGGGATTGTGAGAGAGAGAGAGAGAGAGAGACAGAGGAGGACGGGATTGTGAGAGAGAGAGAGACAGAGGAGGACGGGAGTGAGAGAGAGAGAGACAGAGGAGGACGGGAGTGAGAGAGAGAGAGACAGAGGAGGACGGGATTGTGAGAGAGAGAGAGAGACAGGGGGGGACGGGATTGTGAGAGAGAGAGAGACAGAGGAGGACGGGAGTGAGAGAGAGAGAGAGAGACAGAGGAGGACGGGATTGTGAGAGAGAGAGAGAGAGACAGAGGAGGACGGGATTGTGAGAGAGAGAGAGAGAGAGACAGAGGAGGACGGGATTGTGAGAGAGAGAGAGAGACCGAGGGGGACGGGATTGTGAGAGAGAGAGAGAGAGACAGAGGAGGACGGGATTGTGAGAGAGAGAGAGACAGAGGGGGACGGGATTGTGAGAGAGAGAGAGAGAGACAGAGGAGGACGGGATTGTGAGAGAGAGAGAGAGACCGAGGGGGACGGGATTGTGAGAGAGATAGAGAGAGACAGAGGGGGACGGGATTGTTAGAGAGACAGAGGAGGACGGGATTGTGAGAGAGAGAGAGAGACAGAGGAGGACGGGAGTGAGAGAGAGAGAGACAGACAGAGGGGGACGGGATTGTGAGAGAGAGAGAGAGACAGAGGGGGACGGGATTGTGAGAGAGAGAGAGAGAGAGACAGAGGAGGACGGGATTGTGAGAGAGAGAGAGAGAGACAGAGGGGGACGGGATTGTGAGAGAGAGAGAGACAGAGGGGGACGGGATTGTGAGAGAGAGAGCGAGAGACAGAGGAGGACGGGATTGTGAGAGAGAGAGAGAGACAGGGGGACGGGATTGTGAGAGAGAGAGAGAGACAGAGGGGGACGGGATTGTGAGAGAGAGAGAGAGACAGAGGGGGGCGGGATTGTGTGAGAGAGAGAGAGACAGAGGGGGACGGGATTGTGAGAGAGACAGAGGGGGACGGGATTGTGAGAGAGAGAGAGAGAGACAGAGGAGGACGGGATTGTGTGAGAGAGAGAGAGACAGAGGGGGACGGGAATGTGAGAGAGAGAGAGACAGAGGAGGACGGGATTGTGAGAGAGAGAGAGAGACAGAGGAGGACGGGATTGTGAGAGAGAGAGAGAGACAGGGGGGGACGGGATTGTGAGAGAGAGAGAGAGAGACAGAGGGGGACGGGATTGTGTGAGAGAGAGAGAGAGAGAGACCGAGGGGGACAGGATTGTGAAAGAGAGAGAGAGACAGAGAGGGACGGGATTGTGTGAGAGAGAGAGAGAGACAGAGGAGGACGGGATTGTGAGAGAGAGAGAGATACAGAGGGGGACAGGATTGTGAAAGAGAGAGAGAGACAGAGGGGGACGGGATTGTGAGAGAGAGACAGAGGAGGACGGGATTGTGAGAGAGAGAGAGAGACAGAGGAGGACGGGATTGTGAGAGAGAGAGAGAGAGACAGAGGGGGACGGGATTGTGAGAGAGAGAGAGAGAGAGACAGAGGGGGACGGGATTGTGAGAGAGAGAGAGAGAGACAGAGGGGGACGGGAGTGTGAGAGAGAGAGAGAGAGAGAGAGAGACCGAGGAGGACGGGATTGTGAGAGAGAGAGAGAGACAGAGGAGGACGGGATTGTGAGAGAGAGAGACAGAGGAGGACGGGATTGTGAGAGAGAGAGACAGAGGGGGACGGGATTGTGAGAGAGAGAGAGAGAGACAGAGGAGGACGGGATTGTGAGAGAGAGAGAGAGACAGAGGGGGACGGGATTGTGAGAGAGAGAGAGAGACAGAGGGGGACGGGATTGTGAGAGAGAGAGAGACAGAGGGGGACGGGATTGTGAGAGAGAGAGACAGAGGGGGACGGGATTGTGAGAGAGAGAGAGAGACAGAGGAGGACGGGATTGTGAGAGAGAGAGAGACAGAGGGGGACGGGATTGTGAGAGAGAGAGAGAGACAGAGGAGGACGGGATTGTGAGAGAGAGAGAGACAGAGGGGGACGGGATTGTGACAGAGAGAGAGAGAGAGACAGAGGAGGACGGGATTGTGTGAGAGAGAGAGACAGAGGGGGACGGGATTGTGAGAGAGAGAGAGAGAACAGAGGGGGACGGGATTGTGAGAGAGAGAGAGAGACAGGGGGGGACGGGATTGTGAGAGAGAGAGAGACAGAGGGGGACGGGATTGTGAGAGAGAGAGACAGAGGAGGACGGGATTGTGAGAGAGAGAGAGAGAGACAGAGGGGGACGGGATTGTGAGAGAGAGAGAGACAGAGGGGGACGGGATTGTGAGAGAGAGAGAGAGAGACAGAGGAGGACGGGATTGTGAGAGAGAGAGAGAGACAGGGGGACGGGATTGTGTGAGAGAGAGAGAGACAGAGGGGGACGGGATTGTGAGAGAGAGAGAGAGACAGAGGAGGACGGGATTGTGAGAGAGACAGAGGGGGACGGGATTGTGAGAGAGAGAGAGAGAGACAGAGGAGGACGGGATTGTGTGAGAGAGAGAGAGACAGAGGGGGACGGGATTGTGAGAGAGAGAGAGACAGAGGAGGACGGGATTGTGAGAGAGAGAGAGAGACAGAGGAGGACGGGATTGTGAGAGAGAGAGAGAGACAGAGGGGGACGGGATTGTGAGAGAGAGAGAGAGAGACAGAGGGGGACGGGATTGTGTGAGAGAGAGAGAGAGAGAGACAGAGGGGGACGGGATTGTGAAAGAGAGAGAGAGACAGAGAGGGACGGGATTGTGAGAGAGAGAGACAGAGGAGGACGGGATTGTGAGAGAGAGAGAGATACAGAGGGGGACAGGATTGTGAAAGAGAGAGAGAGACAGAGGGGGACGGGATTGTGAGAGAGAGAGAGAGAGACAGAGGAGGACGGGATTGTGAGAGAGAGAGAGAGACAGAGGAGGACGGGATTGTGAGAGAGAGAGAGAGAGACAGGGGGGGACGGGATTGTGAGAGAGAGAGACAGAGGGGGACGGGATTGTGAGAGAGCGAGAGAGAGAGACAGAGGGGGACGGGATTGTGAGAGAGAGAGAGAGACAGCGGAGGACGGGATTGTGAGAGAGAGAGAGAGAGACCGAGGAGGACGGGATTGTGAGAGAGAGAGAGGGACAGAGGGCGACGGGATTGTGAGAGAGAGAGAGAGAGACAGAGGAGGACGGGATTGTGAGAGAGAGAGAGACAGAGGAGGACGGGATTGTGAGAGAGAGAGAGAGACAGAGGGGGACGGGATTGTGAGAGAGAGAGAGAGACAGAGGGGACGGGATTGTGAGAGAGAGAGAGAGACAGAGGAGGACGGGATTGTGAGAGAGAGAGAGAGACAGAGGAGGATGGGATTGTGAGAGAGAGAGAGAGAGACAGAGGAGGACGGGATTGTGAGAGAGAGAGAGAGACAGAGGAGGACGGGATTGTGAGAGAGAGAGAGAGACAGAGGAGGACGGGATTGTGAGAGAGAGAGAGAGACAGAGGGGGACGGGATTGTGAGAGAGAGAGAGAGACAGGGGGGGACGGGATTGTGAGAGAGAGAGAGACAGAGGAGGACGGGATTGTGAGAGAGAGAGAGACAGAGGGGGACGGGAGTGTGAGAGAGAGAGAGAGAGACAGGGGGGGGCGGGATTGTGAGAGAGAGAGAGAGAGACAGAGGAGGACGGGATTGTGAGAGAGAGAGAGAGACAGAGGAGGACGGGATTGTGAGAGAGAGAGAGAGAGACAGAGGAGGATGGGATTGTGAGAGAGAGAGAGAGACAGAGGAGGACGGGATTGTGAGAGAGAGACAGAGGAGGACGGGATTGTGAGAGAGAGAGAGACAGAGAGACAGAGGAGGACGGGATTGTGAGAGAGAGAGAGAGAGACAGAGGAGGACGGGATTGTGAGAGAGAGAGAGAGAGACAGAGGGGGACGGGATTGTGAGACAGAGAGACAGAGGGGGACGGGAGTGAGAGAGAGAGAGAGAGACAGAGGGGGGCGGGATTGTGAGAGAGAGAGAGAGAGAGACAGAGGAGGACGGGATTGTGAGAGAGAGAGAGAGACAGAGGGGGACGGGATTGTGAGAGAGAGAGACAGAGGGGGACGGGATTGAGAGAGAGAGAGAGAGAGACAGAGGGGGACGGGATTGTGAGAGAGAGAGAGAGACAGAGGGGGACGGGCTTGTGAGAGAGAGACAGAGGGGGACGGGATTGTGAGAGAGAGAGAGACAGAGGGGGACGGGATTGTGAGAGAGAGAGAGAGAGACAGAGGGGGACGGGATTGTGAGAGAGAGAGAGAGAGACAGAGGGGGACGGGATTGTGAGAGAGAGAGACAGAGGGGGACGGGATTGTGAGAGAGAGAGACAGAGGGGGACGGGATTGTGAGAGAGAGAGAGAGACAGAGGGGGACGGGATTGTGAGAGAGAGAGAGATACAGAGGGGGACGGGATAGTGAGAGAGAGAGAGAGACAGAGGAGGACGGGATTGTGAGAGAGAGAGAGAGAGACAGAGGAGGACGGGATTGTGAGAGAGAGAGAGAGAGACAGAGGGGGACGGGAGTGTGAGAGAGAGAGAGAGAGAGAGAGAGACCGAGGAGGACGGGATTGTGAGAGAGAGAGAGAGAGAGACAGAGGAGGACGGGATTGTGAGAGAGAGAGACAGAGGAGGACGGGATTGTGAGAGAGAGAGAGAGAGACAGAGGAGGACGGGATTGTGAGAGAGAGAGAGAGAGACCGAGGGGGACGGGATTGTGAGAGAGAGAGAGAGACAGGGGGGGACGGGATTGTGTGAGAGAGAGAGAGACAGAGGAGGACGGGATTGTGAGAGAGAGAGAGAGACAGGGGGGACGGGATTGTGAGAGAGAGAGAGAGAGGGGGACGGGATTGTGAGAGAGAGAGAGACAGAGGGGGACGGCATTGTGAGAGAGAGAGAGACAGAGGGGGACGGGATTTTGAGAGAGAGAGACAGAGACAGAGGGGGACGGGATTGTGAGAGAGAGAGAGAGGGGGACGGGATTGTGAGAGAGAGAGAGACAGAGGGGGACGGGATTGTGAGAGAGAGAGAGAGACAGGGGGGGACGGGATTGTGAGAGAGAGAGAGACAGAGGGGGACGGGATTGTGAGAGAGAGAGAGAGACAGAGGGGGACGGGATTGTGAGAGGGAGAGAGAGAGACAGAGGGGGACGGGATTGTGTGAGAGAGAGAGAGAGACAGAGGGGGACGGGATTGTGAGAGAGAGAGAGAGACAGAGGGGGACGGGATTGTGAGAGATAGAGACAGAGGAGGACGGGATTGTGAGAGAGAGAGAGAGACAGAGGGGGACGGGATTGTGAGAGAGAGAGAGAGACAGAGGGGGACGGGATTGTGAGAGAGAGAGACAGAGGAGGACGGGATTGTGAGAGAGAGAGAGACACAGGGGGGGACGGGATTGTGAGAGAGAGAGACAGAGGAGGACGGGATTGTGAGAGAGAGAGAGAGAGACAGAGGAGGACGGGATTGTGAGAGAGAGAGAGAGAGACCGAGGGGGACGGGATTGTGAGAGAGAGAGAGAGACAGAGGAGGACGGGATTGTGAGAGAGAGAGACAGGGGGGACGGGATTGTGAGAGAGAGAGAGAGGGGGACGGGTTTGTGAGAGAGAGAGAGACAGAGGGGGACGGCATTGTGAGAGAGAGAGAGACAGAGGGGGACGGGATTTTGAGAGAGAGAGAGAGACAGAGGGGGACGGGATTGTGAGAGAGAGAGAGAGGGGGACGGGATTGTGAGAGAGAGAGAGACAGAGGGGGACGGGATTGTGAGAGAGAGAGAGAGACAGAGGGGGACGGGATTGTGAGAGAGAGAGAGACAGAGGAGGACGGGATTGTGAGAGAGAGAGAGAGACAGAGGGGGACGGGATTGTGAGAGAGAGAGAGAGACAGAGGAGGACGGGATTGTGAGAGAGAGAGAGAGACAGAGGGGGACGGGATTGTGAGAGAGAGAGAGAGACAGAGGGGGACGGGATTGTGAGAGAGAGAGAGAGAGAGACAGAGGGGGACGGGATTGTGAGAGAGAGACAGAGGAGGACGGGATTGTGAGAGAGAGAGAGAGAGACAGAGGAGGACGGGATTGTGAGAGAGAGAGAGAGAGACAGAGGGGGACGGGATTGTGAGAGAGAGAGAGAGAGAGACAGAGGAGGACGGGATTGTGAGAGAGAGAGAGAGACAGAGGGGGACGGGAGTGAGAGAGAGAGAGAGAGACAGAGGAGGACGGGATTGTGAGAGAGAGAGAGACAGAGGAGGACGGGATTGTGAGAGAGAGAGAGACAGAGGGGGACGGGATTGTGAGAGAGAGAGAGAGAGACCGAGGAGGACGGGATTGTGAGAGAGAGAGAGAGAGAGAGACAGAGGGGGACGGGATTGGGAGAGAGAGAGAGAGACAGAGGGGGACGGGATTGTGAGAGAGAGAGACAGAGGGGGACGGGATTGTGAGAGAGAGAGAGAGACAGAGGAGGACGGGATTGTGAGAGAGAGAGAGAGACAGAGGGGGATGATATTGTGAGAGAGAGAGAGAGAGACAGAGGAGGACGGGATTGTGAGAGAGAGAGAGAGAGAGACAGAGGAGGACGGGATTGTGAGAGAGAGAGAGACAGAGGAGGACGGGATTGTGAGAGAGAGAGAGAGAGACAGAGGGGGACGGGATTGTGAGAGAGAGAGAGACAGAGGAGGACGGGATTGTGAGAGAGAGAGAGACCGAGGAGGACGGGATTGTGAGAGAGAGAGAGACAGAGGGGGACGGAATTGTGAGAGAGAGAGAGACAGAGGGGGACGGGATTGTGAGAGAGAGAGAGAGACAGAGGGGGACAGGATTGTGAGAGAGAGAGAGACAGAGGAGGACGGGATTGTGAGAGAGAGAGAGAGACAGAGGGGGACGGGATTGTGAGAGAGAGAGAGAGACAGAGGAGGACGGGATTGTGAGAGAGAGAGAGAGACAGAGGGGGACGGGATTGTGAGAGAGAGTGAGAGACAGAGGGGGACGGGATTGTGAGAGAGAGAGAGAGAGAGACAGAGGGGGACGGGATTGTGAGAGAGAGAGAGACAGAGGAGGACGGGATTGTGAGAGAGAGAGAGAGAGACAGAGGAGGACGGGATTGTGAGAGAGAGAGAGAGAGACAGAGGGGGACGGGATTGTGAGAGAGAGAGAGAGAGACAGAGGAGGACGGGATTGTGAGAGAGAGAGAGAGACAGAGGGGGACGGGAGTGAGAGAGAGAGAGAGAGACAGAGGAGGACGGGATTGTGAGAGAGAGAGAGAGAGAGAGACAGAGGAGGACGGGATTGTGAGAGAGAGAGAGACAGAGGGGGACGGGATTGTGAGAGAGAGAGAGAGAGACCGAGGAGGACGGGATTGTGAGAGAGAGAGAGAGAGAGAGACAGAGGGGGACGGGATTGGGAGAGAGAGAGAGAGACAGAGGGGGACGGGATTGTGAGAGAGAGAGACAGAGGGGGACGGGATTGTGAGAGAGAGAGAGAGACAGAGGAGGACGGGATTGTGAGAGAGAGAGAGAGACAGAGGGGGATGATATTGTGAGAGAGAGAGAGAGAGACAGAGGAGGACGGGATTGTGAGAGAGAGAGAGAAAGAGACAGAGGAGGACGGGATTGTGAGAGAGAGAGAGACAGAGGAGGACGGGATTGTGAGAGAGAGAGAGAGAGACAGAGGGGGACGGGATTGTGAGAGAGAGAGAGACAGAGGAGGACGGGATTGTGAGAGAGAGAGAGACCGAGGAGGACGGGATTGTGAGAGAGAGAGAGACAGAGGGGGACGGAATTGTGAGAGAGAGAGAGACAGAGGGGGACGGGATTGTGAGAGAGAGAGAGACAGAGGGGGACAGGATTGTGAGAGAGAGAGAGACAGCGGAGGACGGGATTGTGAGAGAGAGAGAGAGAGAGACAGAGGGGGACGGGATTGTGAGAGAGAGAGAGAGACAGAGGGGGACGGGATTGTGAGAGAGAGAGAGAGAACAGAGGGGGACAGGATTGTGAGAGAGAGAGAGAGACAGAGGGGGACGGGATTGTGAGAGAGAGAGAGAGAGACAGAGGAGGACGGGATTGTGAGAGAGAGAGAGACAGAGGGGGACGGGATTGTGAGAGAGAGAGAGACAGAGGAGGACGGGATTGTGAGAGAGAGAGACAGAGGGGGACGGGATTGTGAGAGAGAGAGAGAGAGACAGAGGAGGACGGGATTGTGAGAGAGAGAGAGACAGAGGAGGACGGGATTGTGAGAGAGAGAGAGACAGAGGAGGACGGGATTGTGAGAGAGAGAGAGAGAGAGACAGAGGAGGACGGGATTGTGAGAGAGAGAGAGAGAGACAGAGGAGGACGGGATTGTGAGAGAGAGAGAGACAGAGGGGGACGGGATTGTGAGAGAGAGAGAGACAGAGGGGGACGGGATTGTGAGAGAGAGAGAGAGACAGAGGGGGACGGGATTGTGAGAGAGAGAGAGAGAGACAGAGGAGGACGGGAGTGTGAGAGAGAGAGAGAGAGACAGAGGGGGACGGGATTGTGAGAGAGAGAGAGAGACAGAGGGGGACGGGATTGTGAGAGAGAGAGAGAGAGACAGAGGGGGACGGGATTGTGAGAGAGAGAGAGAGACAGAGGGGGACGGGATTGTGAGAGAGAGAGAGAGACAGAGGGGGACGGGATTGTGAGAGAGAGAGAGAGACAGAGGAGGACGGGATTGTGAGAGAGAGAGAGACAGAGGAGGACGGGATTGTGAGAGAGAGAGAGAGAGACAGAGGAGGACGGGATTGTGAGAGAGAGAGAGACAGAGGGGGACGGGATTGTGAGAGAGAGAGAGAGAGACAGAGGGGGACGGGATTGTGAGAGAGAGAGAGAGAGAGACAGAGGGGGACGGGATTGTGAGAGAGAGAGAGAGAGACAGAGGAGGACTGGATTGTGAGAGAGAGAGAGACAGAGGGGGACGGGATTGTGAGAGAGAGAGACAGAGGGGGACGGGATTGTGAGAGAGAGAGACAGAGGGGGACGGGATTGTGAGAGAGAGAGAGACAGGGGGGGACGGGATTGTGAGAGAGAGAGAGAGACAGAGGAGGACGGGATTGTGAGAGAGAGAGACAAAGGGGGACGGGATTGTGAGAGAGAGAGAGAGAGACAGAGGGGGACGGGATTGTGAGAGAGAGAGAGACAGAGGAGGACGGGATTGTGAGAGAGAGAGAGACAGAGGAGGACGGGATTGTGAGAGAGAGAGAGAGAGACAGAGGGGGACGGGATTGTGAGAGAGAGAGAGACAGAGGGGGACGGGATTGTGAGAGAGAGAGAGAGACCGAGGGGGACGGGATTGTGAGAGAGAGAGAGAGAGAGACAGAGGGTGACGGGAGTGAGAGAGAGAGAGAGAGAGACAGAGGGGGACGGGATTGTGAGAGAGAGAGACAGGGGGGGACGGGATTGTGAGAGAGAGAGAGAGAGACAGAGGAGGACGGGATTGTGAGAGAGAGAGAGACAGAGGGGGACGGGATTGTGAGAGAGAGAGAGAGAGACAGAGGAGGGCGGGATTGTGAGAGAGAGAGAGACAGAGGGGGACGGGATTGTGAGAGAGAGAGAGAGAGACAGAGGAGGACGGGATTGTGAGAGAGAGAGAGACAGAAGGGGACGGGATTGTGAGAGAGAGAGAGAGACAGAGGGGAACGGGATTGTGAGAGAGAGAGAGAGACAGAGGGGGACGGGATTGTGAGAGAGAGAGAGAGATAGAGGAGGACGGGATTGTGAGAGAGAGAGAGACAGAGGGGGACGGGATTGTGAGAGAGAGAGAGAGACAGAGGAGGACGGGATTGTGAGAGAGAGAGAGAGACCGAGGGGGACGGGAGTGAGAGAGAGAGAGAGACCGAGGGGGACGGGATTGTGAGAGAGAGAGAGAGACAGAGGGGGACGGGATTGTGAGAGAGAGAGAGAGACAGAGGAGGACGGGATTGTGAGAGAGAGAGAGAGACAGACGGGGACGGGATTGTGAGAGAGAGAGAGAGAGGGGGACGGGATTGTGAGAGAGAGAGAGAGACAGAGGGGGACGGGATTGTGAGAGAGAGAGAGAGACAGAGGAGGACGGGATTGTGAGAGAGAGAGAGAGACAGAGGAGGACGGGATTGTGAGAGAGAGAGAGAGAGACAGAGGGGGACGGGATTGTGTGAGAGAGAGACAGAGGGGGATGGGAGTGAGAGAGAGAGAGAGACAGAGGGGGATGGGATTGTGAGAGAGAGAGAGAGAGACAGAGGAGGATGGGTTTGTGAGAGAGAGAGAGACAGAGGGGGGCGGGATTGTGAGAGAGAGAGAGAGAGACAGAGGAGGACGGGATTGTGAGAGAGAGAGAGAGACAGAGGAGGACGGGATTGTGAGAGAGAGAGAGAGAGACAGAGGAGGATGGGATTGTGAGAGAGAGAGAGAGACAGAGGAGGACGGGATTGTGAGAGAGAGACAGAGGAGGACGGGATTGTGAGAGAGAGAGAGACAGAGAGACAGAGGAGGACGGGATTGTGAGAGAGAGAGAGAGAGACAGAGGAAGACGGGATTGTGAGAGAGAGAGAGAGAGACAGAGGGGGACGGGATTGTGAGAGAGAGAGACAGAGGGGGACGGGAGTGAGAGAGAGAGAGAGAGAGAGAGACAGAGGGGGACGGGATTGTGAGAGAGAGAGAGAGACGGAGGGGGGCGGGATTGTGAGAGAGAGAGAGAGAGAGAGACAGAGGAGGACGGGATTGTGAGAGAGAGAGAGAGAGAGAGACAGAGGGGGACGGGATTGAGAGAGAGAGAGAGAGACAGAGGGGGACGGGATTGTGAGAGAGAGAGAGAGACAGAGGGGAACGGGATTGTGAGAGAGAGACAGAGGGGGACGGGATTGTGAGAGAGAGAGAGACAGAGGGGGACGGGATTGTGAGAGAGTGAGAGAGAGACAGAGGGGGACGGGATTGTGAGAGAGAGAGAGAGACAGAGGGGGAAGGGATTGTGAGAGAGAGAGACAGAGGGGGACGGGATTGTGAGAGAGAGAGAGAGAGACAGAGGAGGACGGGATTGTGAGAGAGAGAGACAGAGGAGGACGGGATTGAGAGAGAGAGAGAGACAGAGGAGGACGGGATTGTGAGAGAGAGAGAGAGAGACAGAGGGGGACGGGAGTGTGAGAGAGAGAGAGAGAGAGACCGAGGAGGACGGGATTGTGAGAGAGAGAGAGAGACAGAGGAGGACGGGATTGTGAGAGAGAGAGACAGAGGAGGACGGGATTGTGAGAGAGAGAGAGAGAGAGACAGAGGAGGACGGGATTGTGAGAGAGAGAGAGAGAGACCGAGGGGGACGGGATTGTGAGAGAGAGAGAGAGACAGAGGGGGACGGGATTGTGTGAGAGAGAGAGAGACAGAGGAGGACGGGATTGTGATAGAGAGAGAGAGACAGGGGGGACGGGATTGTGAGAGAGAGAGAGAGAGAGGGGGACGGGATTGTGAGAGAGAGAGAGACAGAGGGGGACGGCATTGTGAGAGAGAGAGAGACAGAGGGGGACGGGATTTTGAGAGAGAGAGAGAGACAGAGGGGGACGGGATTGTGAGAGAGAGAGAGAGAGACAGAGGAGGACGGGATTGTGAGAGAGAGAGAGACAGAGGGGGACAGGATTGTGAGAGAGAGAGAGACAGAGGGGGACGGGATTGTGAGAGAGAGAGAGACAGAGGGGGACGGGATTGTGAGAGAGAGAGAGAGACAGAGGGGGACGGGATTGTGAGAGAGAGAGAGACAGAGGGGGACGGGATTGTGAGAGAGAGAGAGAGAGACAGAGGGGGACGGGATTGTGAGAGGGAGAGAGAGAGACAGAGGGGGACGGGATTGTGTGAGAGAGAGAGAGAGACAGAGGGGGACGGGATTGTGAGAGAGAGAGAGAGACTGAGGGGGACGGGATTGTGAGAGAGAGACTGAGGAGGACGGGATTGTGTGAGAGAGAGAGAGACAGAGGGGGACGGGATTGTGAGAGAGAGAGAGAGACAGAGGGGGACGGGATTGTGAGAGAGAGAGACAGAGGAGGACGGGATTGTGAGAGAGAGAGAGAGAGACAGAGGGGGACGGGATTGTGAGAGAGAGAGAGAGAGACAGAGGGGGACGGGATTGTGAGAGAGAGAGAGAGAGAGACAGAGGAGGACGGGATTGTGAGAGAGAGAGAGAGAGAGACAGAGGGGGACGGGATTGTGAGAGAGAGAGAGAGAGACAGAGGGGGACGGGATTGTGAGAGAGAGAGAGACAGAGGGGGACGGGATTGTGAGAGAGAGAGACAGAGGGGGACGGGATTGTGAGAGAGAGAGAGAGAGACAGAGGAGGACGGGATTGTGAGAGAGAGACAGACAGAGGGGGACGGGATTGTGAGAGAGAGAGAGAGACAGAGGAGGACGGGATTGTGAGAGAGAGAGAGACAGAGGGGGACGGGATTGTGACAGAGAGAGAGAGAGAGACAGAGGAGGACGGGATTGTGTGAGAGAGAGAGACAGAGGGGGACGGGATTGTGAGAGAGAGAGAGAGAACAGAGGGGGACGGGATTGTGAGAGAGAGAGAGAGACAGAGGGGGACGGGATTGTGAGAGAGAGAGAGACAGAGGGGGACGGGATTGTGAGAGAGAGAGAGAGAGACAGAGGAGGACGGGATTGTGAGAGAGAGAGAGAGAGTGGGACGTGATTGTGTGAGAGAGAGATACAGAGGGGGACGGGATTGTGAGAGAGAGAGAGACAGAGGAGGACGGGATTGTGAGAGAGAGAGACAGAGGGGGACGGGATTGTGAGAGAGAGAGAGAGAGACAGAGGGGGACGGGATTGTGAGAGAGAGAGAGAGAGACAGAGGGGGACGGGATTGTGAGAGAGAGAGACAGAGGGGGACGGGATTGTGAGAGAGAGAGACAGAGGGGGACGGGATTGTGAGAGAGAGAGAGACAGAGGAGGACGGGATTGTGAGAGAGAGAGAGAGACAGAGGAGGACGGGATTGTGAGAGAGAGAGAGAGACAGAGGGGGATGGGATTGTGAGAGAGAGAGAGAGACCGAGGAGGACGGGATTGTGAGAGAGAGAGAGACAGAGGGGGACGGGATTGTGAGAGAGAGAGAGACAGAGGGGGACGGGATTGTGAGAGAGAGAGAGAGACAGAGGGGGACGGGATTGTGAGAGAGAGAGAGAGACCGAGGAGGACGGGATTGTGAGAGAGAGAGACAGAGGGGGACGGGATTGTGAGAGAGAGAGAGACAGAGGGGGACGGGATTGTGAGAGAGAGAGAGAGACAGAGGGGAACGGGATTGTGAGAGAGAGACAGAGGGGGACGGGATTGTGAGAGAGAGAGAGACAGAGGGGGACGGGATTGTGAGAGAGAGAGAGAGAGACAGAGGGGGATGGGATTGTGAGAGAGAGAGAGAGACCGAGGAGGACGGGATTGTGAGAGAGAGAGAGACAGAGGGGGACGGGATTGTGAGAGAGAGAGAGACAGAGGGGGACGGGATTGTGAGAGAGAGAGAGAGACAGAGGGGAACGGGATTGTGAGAGAGAGACAGAGGGGGACGGGATTGTGAGAGAGAGAGAGACAGAGGGGGATGGGATTGTGAGAGAGAGAGAGAGACCGAGGAGGACGGGATTGTGAGAGAGAGAGACAGAGGGGGACGGGATTGTGAGAGAGAGAGAGACAGAGGGGGACGGGATTGTGAGAGAGAGAGAGAGACAGAGGGGGACGGGATTGTGAGAGAGAGAGAGAGACAGAGGGGAACGGGATTGTGAGAGAGAGACAGAGGGGGACGGGATTGTGAGAGAGAGAGAGACAGAGGGGGACGGGATTGTGAGAGAGTGAGAGAGAGACAGAGGGGGACGGGATTGTGAGAGAGAGAGAGAGACAGAGGGGGACGGGATTGTGAGAGAGAGAGACAGAGGGGGACGGGATTGTGAGAGAGAGAGAGAGAGACAGAGGAGGACGGGATTGTGAGAGAGAGAGACAGAGGAGGACGGGATTGTGAGAGAGAGAGAGAGAGACAGAGGAGGACGGGATTGTGAGAGAGAGAGAGAGAGAGACAGAGGGGGACGGGAGTGTGAGAGAGAGAGAGAGAGAGACCGAGGAGGACGGGATTGTGAGAGAGAGAGAGAGACAGAGGAGGACGGGATTGTGAGAGAGAGAGACAGAGGAGGACGGGATTGTGAGAGAGAGAGAGAGAGAGAGAGAGACCGAGGGGGACGGGATTGTGAGAGAGAGAGAGAGACAGAGGGGGACGGGATTGTGTGAGAGAGAGAGAGACAGAGGAGGACGGGATTGTGATAGAGAGAGAGAGACAGGGGGGACGGGATTGTGAGAGAGAGAGAGAGAGGGGGACGGGATTGTGAGAGAGAGAGAGACAGAGGGGGACGGCATTGTGAGAGAGAGAGAGACAGAGGGGGACGGGATTTTGAGAGAGAGAGAGAGACAGAGGGGGACGGGATTGTGAGAGAGAGAGAGAGAGACAGAGGAGGACGGGATTGTGAGAGAAAGAGAGACAGAGGGGGACAGGATTGTGAGAGAGAGAGAGACAGAGGGGGACGGGATTGTGAGAGAGAGAGAGACAGAGGAGGACGGGATTGTGAGAGAGAGAGAGAGACAGAGGAGGACGGGATTGTGAGAGAGAGAGAGAGACAGGGGGGGACGGGATTGTGAGAGAGAGAGAGACAGAGGAGGACGGGAGTGAGAGAGAGAGAGAGAGACAGAGGAGGACGGGATTGTGAGAGAGAGAGAGAGAGACAGAGGAGGACGGGATTGTGAGAGAGAGAGAGAGACAGAGGGGGATGGGATTGTGAGAGAGAGAGAGAGACAGAGGGGGACGGGATTGTGAGAGAGAGAGAGACAGAGGGGGACGGGATTGTGAGAGAGAGAGAGAGACAGAGGGGGACGGGATTGTGAGAGAGAGAGAGAGAGAGACAGAGGAGGACGGGATTGTGAGAGAGAGAGAGACAGAGGAGGACGGGAGTGAGAGAGAGAGAGACAGAGGAGGACGGGAGTGAGAGAGAGAGAGACAGAGGAGGACGGGATTGTGAGAGAGAGAGAGAGAGAGAGAGAGACAGAGGGGGACGGGATTGTGAGAGAGAGAGAGAGAGAGAGACAGAGGAGGACGGGATTGTGAGAGAGAGAGAGAGAGACAGAGGGGGACGGGATTGAGAGAGAGAGAGAGAGACAGAGGGGGACGGGATTGTGAGAGAGAGAGAGAGACAGAGGGGGACGGGATTGTGAGAGAGAGACAGAGGGGGACGGGATTGTGAGAGAGAGAGAGACAGAGGGGGACGGGATTGTGAGAGAGAGAGAGAGAGACAGAGGGGGACGGGATTGTGAGAGAGAGAGAGAGACAGAGGGGGACGGGATTGTGAGAGAGAGAGACAGAGGGGGACGGGATTGTGAGAGAGAGAGAGAGAGACAGAGGGGGACGGGATTGTGAGAGAGAGAGAGACAGAGGTGGACGGGATTGTGAGAGAGAGAGAGAGACAGAGGGGGACGGGATTGTGAGAGAGAGAGAGAGACAGAGGAGGACGGGATTGTGAGAGAGAGAGAGACAGAGGAGGACGGGATTGTGAGAGAGAGAGAGAGACAGAGGAGGACGGGATTGTGAGAGAGAGAGAGAGAGACAGAGGGGGACGGGATTGTGAGAGAGAGAGAGACAGAGGGGGACGGGATTGTGAGAGAGAGAGAGAGAGACAGAGGGGGACGGGAGTGTGAGAGAGAGAGAGAGAGAGATCGAGGAGGACGGGATTGTGAGAGAGAGAGAGAGAGACAGAGGAGGACGGGATTGTGAGAGAGAGAGAGACAGAGGAGGACGGGATTGTGAGAGAGAGAGAGAGACAGAGGAGGACGGGATTGTGAGAGAGAGAGACAGAGGGGGACGGGAGTGTGAGAGAGAGAGAGAGAGAGACCGAGGAGGACGGGATTGTGAGAGAGGGAGAGAGACAGAGGAGGACGGGATTGTGAGAGAGAGAGACAGAGGAGGACGGGATTGTGAGAGAGACAGAGGAGGACGGGATTGTGAGAGAGAGAGAGAGAGACCGAGGGGGACGGGATTGTGAGAGAGAGAGAGAGACAGAGGGGGACGGGATTGTGTGAGAGAAAGAGAGACAGAGGAGGACGGGATTGTGAGAGAGAGAGAGAGGCAGGGGGGACGGGATTGTGAGAGAGAGAGAGAGAGGGGGACGGGATTGTGAGAGAGAGAGAGACAGAGGGGGACGGCATTGTGAGAGAGAGAGAGACAGAGGGGGACGGGATTTTGAGAGAGAGAGAGAGACAGAGGGGGACGGGATTGTGAGAGAGAGAGAGAGGGGGACGGGATTGTGAGAGAGAGAGAGACAGAGGGGGACGGGATTGTGAGAGAGAGAGAGAGAGAGACAGAGGAGGACGGGATTGTGAGAGAGAGAGAGAGAGACCGAGGGGGACGGGATTGTGAGAGAGAGAGAGAGACAGAGGGGGACGGGATTGTGTGAGAGAAAGAGAGACAGAGGAGGACGGGATTGTGAGAGAGAGAGAGAGACAGGGGGGACGGGATTGTGAGAGAGAGAGAGAGAGGGGGACGGGATTGTGAGAGAGAGAGAGACAGAGGGGGACGGCATTGTGAGAGAGAGAGAGACAGAGGGGGACGGGATTTTGAGAGAGAGAGAGAGACAGAGGGGGACGGGATTGTGAGAGAGAGAGAGAGGGGGACGGGATTGTGAGAGAGAGAGAGACAGAGGGGGACGGGATTGTGAGAGAGAGAGAGAGACAGAGGGGGACGGGATTGTGAGAGAGAGAGAGACAGAGGGGGACGGGATTGTGAGAGAGAGAGAGAGAGACAGAGGGGGACGGGATTGTGAGAGGGAGAGAGAGAGACAGAGGGGGACGGGATTGTGTGAGAGAGAGAGAGAGAGACAGAGGAGGACGGGATTGTGAGAGAGAGAGAGAGACAGAGGGGGACGGGATTGTGAGAGAGTGAGAGAGACAGAGGGGGACGGGATTGTGAGAGAGAGAGACAGAGGAGGACGGGATTGTGAGAGAGAGAGAGAGACAGAGGGGGACGGGATTGTGAGAGAGAGAGAGAGAGAGACAGAGGGGGACGGGATTGTGAGAGAGAGAGAGAGAGACAGAGGGGGACGGGATTGTGAGAGAGAGAGAGACAGAGGGGGACGGGATTGTGAGAGAGAGAGACAGAGGGGGACGGGATTGTGAGAGAGAGAGAGAGAGACAGAGGAGGACGGGATTGTGAGAGAGAGACAGACAGAGGGGGACGGGATTGTGAGAGAGAGAGAGAGACAGAGGAGGACGGGATTGTGAGAGAGAGAGAGACAGAGGGGGACGGGATTGTGACAGAGAGAGAGAGACAGAGGGGGACGGAATTGTGTGAGAGAGAGAGACAGAGGGGGACCGGATTGTGAGAGAGAGAGAGACAGAGGGGGACGGGATTGTGAGAGAGAGAGAGAGAGACAGAGGAGGACGGGATTGTGAGAGAGAGAGAGAGAGAGAGTGGGACGTGATTGTGTGAGAGAGAGAGACAGAGGGGGACGGGATTGTGAGAGAGAGAGAGACAGAGGAGGACGGGATTGTGAGAGAGAGAGACAGAGGGGGACGGGATTGTGAGAGAGAGAGACAGAGGGGGACGGGATTGTGAGAGAGAGAGAGACAGAGGAGGACGGGATTGTGAGAGAGAGAGAGAGACAGAGGAGGACGGGATTGTGAGAGAGAGAGAGAGACAGAGGGGGATGGGATTGTGAGAGAGAGAGAGAGACAGAGGGGGACGGGATTGTGAGAGAGAGAGAGACAGAGGGGGACGGGATTGTGAGAGAGAGAGAGAGACAGAGGGGGACGGGATTGTGAGAGAGAGAGAGAGAGAGAGACAGAGGAGGACGGGATTGTGAGAGAGAGAGAGACAGAGGAGGACGGGAGTGAGAGAGAGAGAGATAGAGGAGGACGGGAGTGAGAGAGAGAGAGACAGAGGAGGACGGGATTGTGAGAGAGAGAGAGAGAGACAGAGGGGGACGGGATTGTGAGAGAGAGAGAGAGAGACAGAGGAGGACGGGATTGTGAGAGAGAGAGAGAGACAGAGGAGGACGGGATTGTGAGAGAGCGAGAGAGACAGGGGGGGACGGGATTGTGAGAGAGAGAGAGACAGAGGAGGACGGGAGTGAGAGAGAGAGAGAGAGACAGAGGAGGACGGGATTGTGAGAGAGAGAGAGAGAGACAGAGGAGGACGGGATTGTGAGAGAGAGAGAGAGACAGAGGGGGATGGGATTGTGAGAGAGAGAGAGAGACAGAGGGGGACGGGATTGTGAGAGAGAGAGAGACAGAGGGGGACGGGATTGTGAGAGAGAGAGAGAGACAGAGGGGGACGGGATTGTGAGAGAGAGAGAGAGAGACAGAGGAGGACGGGATTGTGAGAGAGAGAGAGAGACAGAGGAGGACGGGAGTGAGAGAGAGAGAGACAGAGGAGGACGGGAGTGAGAGAGAGAGAGACAGAGGAGGACGGGATTGTGAGAGAGAGAGAGAGAGACAGAGGGGGACGGGATTGTGAGAGAGAGAGAGAGAGAGAGACAGAGGAGGACGGGATTGTGAGAGACAGAGAGAGAGACAGAGGGGGACGGGATTGAGAGAGAGAGAGAGAGACAGAGGGGGACGGGATTGTGAGAGAGAGAGAGAGACAGAGGGGGACGGGATTGTGAGAGAGAGACAGAGGGGGACGGGATTGTGAGAGAGAGAGAGACAGAGGGGGACGGGATTGTGAGAGAGAGAGAGAGAGACAGAGGGGGACGGGATTGTGAGAGAGAGAGAGAGACAGAGGGGGACGGGATTGTGAGAGAGAGAGACAGAGGGGGACGGGATTGTGAGAGAGAGAGAGAGAGACAGAGGAGGACGGGATTGTGAGAGAGAGAGAGACAGAGGGGGACGGGATTGTGAGAGAGAGAGAGAGACAGAGGGGGACGGGATTGTGAGAGAGAGAGAGAGACAGAGGTGGACGGGATTGTGAGAGAGAGAGAGAGAGACAGAGGGGGACGGGATTGTGAGAGAGAGAGAGACAGAGGGGGACGGGATTGTGAGAGAGAGAGAGAGAGACAGAGGGGGACGGGAGTGTGAGAGAGAGAGAGAGAGAGAGAGAGACCGAGGAGGACGGGATTGTGAGAGAGAGAGAGAGAGACAGAGGAGGACGGGATTGTGAGAGAGAGAGACAGAGGAGGACGGGATTGTGAGAGAGAGAGACAGAGGAGGACGGGATTGTGAGAGAGAGAGAGAGACAGAGGGGGATGGGATTGTGAGAGAGAGAGAGAGACAGAGGGGGACGGGATTGTGAGAGAGAGAGAGACAGAGGGGGACGGGATTGTGAGAGAGAGAGAGAGACAGAGGGGGACGGGATTGTGAGAGAGAGAGAGAGAGAGAGAGACAGAGGAGGACGGGATTGTGAGAGAGAGAGAGACAGAGGAGGACGGGAGTGAGAGAGAGAGAGATAGAGGAGGACGGGAGTGAGAGAGAGAGAGACAGAGGAGGACGGGATTGTGAGAGAGAGAGAGAGAGACAGAGGGGGACGGGATTGTGAGAGAGAGAGAGAGAGACAGAGGAGGACGGGATTGTGAGAGAGAGAGAGAGACAGAGGAGGACGGGATTGTGAGAGAGAGAGAGAGACAGGGGGGGACGGGATTGTGAGAGAGAGAGAGACAGAGGAGGACGGGAGTGAGAGAGAGAGAGAGAGACAGAGGAGGACGGGATTGTGAGAGAGAGAGAGAGAGACAGAGGAGGACGGGATTGTGAGAGAGAGAGAGAGACAGAGGGGGATGGGATTGTGAGAGAGAGAGAGAGACAGAGGGGGACGGGATTGTGAGAGAGAGAGAGACAGAGGGGGACGGGATTGTGAGAGAGAGACAGAGGGGGACGGGATTGTGAGAGAGAGAGAGAGAGACAGAGGAGGACGGGATTGTGAGAGAGAGAGACAGAGGAGGACGGGAGTGAGAGAGAGAGAGACAGAGGAGGACGGGAGTGAGAGAGAGAGAGACAGAGGAGGACGGGATTGTGAGAGAGAGAGAGAGAGACAGAGGAGGACGGGATTGTGAGAGAGAGAGAGAGAGACAGAGGGGGACGGGATTGAGAGAGAGAGAGAGAGACAGAGGGGGACGGGATTGTGAGAGAGAGAGAGAGACAGAGGGGGACGGGATTGTGAGAGAGAGACAGAGGGGGACGGGATTGTGAGAGAGAGAGAGACAGAGGGGGACGGGATTGTGAGAGAGAGAGAGAGAGACAGAGGGGGACGGGATTGTGAGAGAGAGAGAGAGACAGAGGGGGACGGGATTGTGAGAGAGAGAGACAGAGGGGGACGGGATTGTGAGAGAGAGAGAGAGAGACAGAGGAGGACGGGATTGTGAGAGAGAGAGAGACAGAGGGGGACGGGATTGTGAGAGAGAGAGAGAGACAGAGGGGGACGGGATTGTGAGAGAGAGAGAGAGACAGAGGTGGACGGGATTGTGAGAGAGAGAGAGAGAGACAGAGGGGGACGGGATTGTGAGAGAGAGAGAGACAGAGGGGGACGGGATTGTGAGAGAGAGAGAGAGAGACAGAGGGGGACGGGAGTGTGAGAGAGAGAGAGAGAGAGAGAGAGACCGAGGAGGACGGGATTGTGAGAGAGAGAGAGAGAGACAGAGGAGGACGGGATTGTGAGAGAGAGAGACAGAGGAGGACGGGATTGTGAGAGAGAGAGAGAGAGACAGAGGAGGACGGGATTGTGAGAGAGAGAGAGACAGAGGGGGACGGGAGTGTGAGAGAGAGAGAGAGAGAGACCGAGGAGGACGGGATTGTGAGAGAGGGAGAGAGAGACAGAGGGGGACGGGATTGTGAGAGAGAGAGAGACAGAGGGGGACGGGATTGTGAGAGAGAGAGAGAGAGACAGAGGGGGACGGGAGTGTGAGAGAGAGAGAGAGAGAGAGAGAGACCGAGGAGGACGGGATTGTGAGAGAGAGAGAGAGAGAGACAGAGGAGGACGGGATTGTGAGAGAGAGAGACAGAGGAGGACGGGATTGTGAGAGAGAGAGAGAGAGAGACAGAGGAGGACGGGATTGTGAGAGAGAGAGAGAGAGACCGAGGGGGACGGGATTGTGAGAGAGAGAGAGAGACAGAGGGGGACGGGATTGTGTGAGAGAAAGAGAGACAGAGGAGGACGGGATTGTGAGAGAGAGAGAGAGACAGGGGGGACGGGATTGTGAGAGAGAGAGAGAGAGGGGGACGGGATTGTGAGAGAGAGAGAGACAGAGGGGGACGGCATTGTGAGAGAGAGAGAGACAGAGGGGGACGGGATTTTGAGAGAGAGAGAGAGACAGAGGGGGACGGGATTGTGAGAGAGAGACAGAGGGGGACGGGATTGTGAGAGAGAGAGAGACAGAGGGGGACGGGATTGTGAGAGAGAGAGAGAGACAGAGGGGGACGGGATTGTGAGAGAGAGAGAGACAGAGGGGGACGGGATTGTGAGAGAGAGAGAGAGAGACAGAGGGGGACGGGATTGTGAGAGGGAGAGAGAGAGACAGAGGGGGACGGGCTGGTGTGAGAGAGAGAGAGAGAGACAGAGGGGGACGGGATTGTGAGAGAGAGAGAGAGACTGAGGGGGACGGGATTGTGAGAGAGAGAGACAGAGGAGGACGGGATTGTGAGAGAGAGAGAGAGACAGAGGGGGACGGGATTGTGAGAGAGAGAGAGAGACAGAGGGGGACGGGATTGTGAGAGAGAGAGACAGAGGAGGACGGGATTGTGAGAGAGAGAGAGAGACAGGGGGGGACGGGATTGTGAGAGAGAGAGAGAGACAGAGGGGGACGGGATTGTGAGAGAGAGAGAGAGAGAGACAGAGGAGGACGGGATTGTGAGAGAGAGAGAGAGAGAGACAGAGGGGGACGGGATTGTGAGAGAGAGAGAGAGAGACAGAGGAGGACGGGATTGTGAGAGAGAGAGAGAGACAGAGGGGGACGGGATTGTGAGAGAGAGAGAGACAGAGGGGGACGGGATTGTGAGAGAGAGAGACAGAGGGGGACGGGATTGTGAGAGAGAGAGAGAGACAGAGGAGGACGGGATTGTGAGAGAGAGAGAGACAGAGGGGGACGGGATTGTGAGAGAGAGAGAGAGACAGAGGAGGACGGGATTGTGAGAGAGAGAGAGACAGAGGGGGACGGGATTGTGACAGAGAGAGAGAGAGAGACAGAGGAGGACGGGATTGTGAGAGAGAGAGAGAGACAGAGGGGGACGGGATTGTGAGAGAGAGAGAGACAGAGGGGGACGGGATTGTGAGAGAGAGAGAGAGAGACAGAGGAGGACGGGATTGTGAGAGAGAGAGAGAGAGAGAGAGAGTGGGACGTGATTGTGTGAGAGAGAGAGACAGAGGGGGACGGGATTGTGAGAGAGAGAGAGACAGAGGAGGACGGGATTGTGAGAGAGAGAGACAGAGGGGGACGGGATTGTGAGAGAGAGAGACAGAGGGGGACGGGATTGTGAGAGAGAGAGAGACAGAGGAGGACGGGATTGTGAGAGAGAGAGAGAGACAGAGGAGGACGGGATTGTGAGAGAGAGAGAGAGACAGAGGGGGATGGGATTGTGAGAGAGAGAGAGAGACAGGGGGACGGGATTGTGAGAGAGAGAGAGACAGGGGGGGACGGGATTGTGTGAGAGAGAGAGAGACAGAGGGGGACGGGATTGTGAGAGAGAGAGAGAGAGAGAGACAGAGGAGGACGGGATTGTGAGAGAGAGAGAGACAGAGGAGGACGGGAGTGAGAGAGAGAGAGACAGAGGAGGACGGGAGTGAGAGAGAGAGAGACAGAGGAGGACGGGATTGTGAGAGAGAGAGAGAGAGACAGAGGGGGACGGGATTGTGAGAGAGAGAGAGAGAGACAGAGAAGGACGGGATTGTGAGAGAGAGAGAGAGACAGAGGAGGACGGGATTGTGAGAGAGAGAGAGAGACAGGGGGGGACGGGATTGTGAGAGAGAGAGAGACAGAGGAGGACGGGAGTGAGAGAGAGAGAGAGAGACAGAGGAGGACGGGATTGTGAGAGAGAGAGAGAGAGACAGAGGAGGACGGGATTGTGAGAGAGAGAGAGAGAGAGACAGAGGAGGACGGGATTGTGAGAGAGAGAGAGAGACCGAGGGGGACGGGATTGTGAGAGAGAGAGAGAGAGACAGAGGAGGACGGGATTGTGAGAGAGAGAGAGACAGAGGGGGACGGGATTGTGAGAGAGAGAGAGAGAGACAGAGGAGGACGGGATTGTGAGAGAGAGAGAGAGACCGAGGGGGACGGGATTGTGAGAGAGAGAGAGAGAGACAGAGGGGGACGGGATTGTGAGAGAGACAGAGGAGGACGGGATTGTGAGAGAGAGAGAGAGACAGAGGAGGACGGGAGTGAGAGAGAGAGAGACAGACAGAGGGGGACGGGATTGTGAGAGAGAGAGAGAGACAGAGGGGGCCGGGATTGTGAGAGAGAGAGAGAGAGAGACAGAGGAGGACGGGATTGTGAGAGAGAGAGAGAGAGACAGAGGGGGACGGGATTGTGAGAGAGAGAGAGACAGAGGGGGACGGGATTGTGAGAGAGAGAGCGAGAGACAGAGGAGGACGGGATTGTGAGAGAGAGAGAGAGACAGGGGGACGGGATTGTGAGAGAGAGAGAGAGACAGAGGGGGACGGGATTGTGAGAGAGAGAGAGAGACAGAGGGGGGCGGGATTGTGTGAGAGAGAGAGAGACAGAGGGGGACGGGATTGTGAGAGAGACAGAGGGGGACGGGATTGTGAGAGAGACAGAGGGGGACGGGATTGTGAGAGAGAGAGAGAGAGACAGAGGAGGACGGGATTGTGTGAGAGAGAGAGAGACAGAGGGGGACGGGAATGTGAGAGAGAGAGAGACAGAGGAGGACGGGATTGTGAGAGAGAGAGAGAGACAGAGGAGGACGGGATTGTGAGAGAGAGAGAGAGACAGGGGGGGACGGGATTGTGAGAGAGAGAGAGAGAGACAGAGGGGGACGGGATTGTGTGAGAGAGAGAGAGAGAGAGACCGAGGGGGACAGGATTGTGAAAGAGAGAGAGAGACAGAGAGGGACGGGATTGTGAGAGAGAGAGAGAGAGACAGAGGAGGACGGGATTGTGAGAGAGAGAGAGATACAGAGGGGGACAGGATTGTGAAAGAGAGAGAGAGACAGAGGGGGACGGGATTGTGAGAGAGAGACAGAGGAGGACGGGATTGTGAGAGAGAGAGAGAGACAGAGGAGGACGGGATTGTGAGAGAGAGAGAGAGAGACAGAGGGGGACGGGATTGTGAGAGAGAGAGAGAGAGAGACAGAGGGGGACGGGATTGTGAGAGAGAGAGAGAGAGACAGAGGGGGACGGGAGTGTGAGAGAGAGAGAGAGAGAGAGAGAGACCGAGGAGGACGGGATTGTGAGAGAGAGAGAGAGACAGAGGAGGACGGGATTGTGAGAGAGAGAGACAGAGGAGGACGGGATTGTGAGAGAGAGAGACAGAGGGGGACGGGATTGTGAGAGAGAGAGAGAGAGACAGAGGAGGACGGGATTGTGAGAGAGAGAGAGAGACAGAGGGGGACGGGATTGTGAGAGAGAGAGAGAGACAGAGGGGGACGGGATTGTGAGAGAGAGAGAGACAGAGGGGGACGGGATTGTGAGAGAGAGAGACAGAGGGGGACGGGATTGTGAGAGAGAGAGAGAGACAGAGGAGGACGGGATTGTGAGAGAGAGAGAGACAGAGGGGGACGGGATTGTGAGAGAGAGAGAGAGACAGAGGAGGACGGGATTGTGAGAGAGAGAGAGACAGAGGGGGACGGGATTGTGACAGAGAGAGAGAGAGAGACAGAGGAGGACGGGATTGTGTGAGAGAGAGAGACAGAGGGGGACGGGATTGTGAGAGAGAGAGAGAGAACAGAGGGGGACGGGATTGTGAGAGAGAGAGAGAGACAGGGGGGGACGGGATTGTGAGAGAGAGAGAGACAGAGGGGGACGGGATTGTGAGAGAGAGAAAGAGAGACAGAGGAGGACGGGATTGTGAGAGAGAGAGAGAGAGACAGAGGGGGACGGGATTGTGAGAGAGAGAGAGACAGAGGGGGACGGGATTGTGAGAGAGAGAGAGAGAGACAGAGGAGGACGGGATTGTGAGAGAGAGAGAGAGACAGGGGGACGGGATTGTGTGAGAGAGAGAGAGACAGAGGGGGACGGGATTGTGAGAGAGAGAGAGAGACAGAGGAGGACGGGATTGTGAGAGAGACAGAGGGGGACGGGATTGTGAGAGAGAGAGAGAGAGACAGAGGAGGACGGGATTGTGTGAGAGAGAGAGAGACAGAGGGGGACGGGATTGTGAGAGAGAGAGAGACAGAGGAGGACGGGATTGTGAGAGAGAGAGAGAGACAGAGGAGGACGGGATTGTGAGAGAGAGAGAGAGACAGAGGGGGACGGGATTGTGAGAGAGAGAGAGAGAGACAGAGGGGGACGGGATTGTGTGAGAGAGAGAGAGAGAGAGACAGAGGGGGACGGGATTGTGAAAGAGAGAGAGAGACAGAGAGGGACGGGATTGTGAGAGAGAGAGACAGAGGAGGACGGGATTGTGAGAGAGAGAGAGATACAGAGGGGGACAGGATTGTGAAAGAGAGAGAGAGACAGAGGGGGACGGGATTGTGAGAGAGAGAGAGAGAGACAGAGGAGGACGGGATTGTGAGAGAGAGAGAGAGACAGAGGAGGACGGGATTGTGAGAGAGAGAGAGAGAGACAGGGGGGGACGGGATTGTGAGAGAGAGAGACAGAGGGGGACGGGATTGTGAGAGAGCGAGAGAGAGAGACAGAGGGGGACGGGATTGTGAGAGAGAGAGAGAGACAGCGGAGGACGGGATTGTGAGAGAGAGAGAGAGAGACCGAGGAGGATGGGATTGTGAGAGAGAGAGAGGGACAGAGGGCGACGGGATTGTGAGAGAGAGAGAGAGAGACAGAGGAGGACGGGATTGTGAGAGAGAGAGAGACAGAGGAGGACGGGATTGTGAGAGAGAGAGAGAGACAGAGGGGGACGGGATTGTGAGAGAGAGAGAGAGACAGAGGGGACGGGATTGTGAGAGAGAGAGAGAGACAGAGGAGGACGGGATTGTGAGAGAGAGAGAGAGACAGAGGAGGATGGGATTGTGAGAGAGAGAGAGAGAGACAGAGGAGGACGGGATTGTGAGAGAGAGAGAGAGACAGAGGAGGACGGGATTGTGAGAGAGAGAGAGAGACAGAGGAGGACGGGATTGTGAGAGAGAGAGAGAGACAGAGGGGGACGGGATTGTGAGAGAGAGAGAGAGACAGGGGGGGACGGGATTGTGAGAGAGAGAGAGACAGAGGAGGACGGGATTGTGAGAGAGAGAGAGACAGAGGGGGACGGGAGTGTGAGAGAGAGAGAGAGAGACAGGGGGGGGCGGGATTGTGAGAGAGAGAGAGAGAGACAGAGGAGGACGGGATTGTGAGAGAGAGAGAGAGACAGAGGAGGACGGGATTGTGAGAGAGAGAGAGAGAGACAGAGGAGGATGGGATTGTGAGAGAGAGAGAGAGACAGAGGAGGACGGGATTGTGAGAGAGAGACAGAGGAGGACGGGATTGTGAGAGAGAGAGAGACAGAGAGACAGAGGAGGACGGGATTGTGAGAGAGAGAGAGAGAGACAGAGGAGGACGGGATTGTGAGAGAGAGAGAGAGAGACAGAGGGGGACGGGATTGTGAGACAGAGAGACAGAGGGGGACGGGAGTGAGAGAGAGAGAGAGAGACAGAGGGGGGCGGGATTGTGAGAGAGAGAGAGAGAGAGACAGAGGAGGACGGGATTGTGAGAGAGAGAGAGAGACAGAGGGGGACGGGATTGTGAGAGAGAGAGACAGAGGGGGACGGGATTGAGAGAGAGAGAGAGAGAGACAGAGGGGGACGGGATTGTGAGAGAGAGAGAGAGACAGAGGGGGACGGGCTTGTGAGAGAGAGACAGAGGGGGACGGGATTGTGAGAGAGAGAGAGACAGAGGGGGACGGGATTGTGAGAGAGAGAGAGAGAGACAGAGGGGGACGGGATTGTGAGAGAGAGAGAGAGAGACAGAGGGGGACGGGATTGTGAGAGAGAGAGACAGAGGGGGACGGGATTGTGAGAGAGAGAGACAGAGGGGGACGGGATTGTGAGAGAGAGAGAGAGACAGAGGGGGACGGGATTGTGAGAGAGAGAGAGATACAGAGGGGGACGGGATAGTGAGAGAGAGAGAGAGACAGAGGAGGACGGGATTGTGAGAGAGAGAGAGAGAGACAGAGGAGGACGGGATTGTGAGAGAGAGAGAGAGAGACAGAGGGGGACGGGAGTGTGAGAGAGAGAGAGAGAGAGAGAGAGACCGAGGAGGACGGGATTGTGAGAGAGAGAGAGAGAGAGACAGAGGAGGACGGGATTGTGAGAGAGAGAGACAGAGGAGGACGGGATTGTGAGAGAGAGAGAGAGAGACAGAGGAGGACGGGATTGTGAGAGAGAGAGAGAGAGACCGAGGGGGACGGGATTGTGAGAGAGAGAGAGAGACAGGGGGGGACGGGATTGTGTGAGAGAGAGAGAGACAGAGGAGGACGGGATTGTGAGAGAGAGAGAGAGACAGGGGGGACGGGATTGTGAGAGAGAGAGAGAGAGGGGGACGGGATTGTGAGAGAGAGAGAGACAGAGGGGGACGGCATTGTGAGAGAGAGAGAGACAGAGGGGGACGGGATTTTGAGAGAGAGAGACAGAGACAGAGGGGGACGGGATTGTGAGAGAGAGAGAGAGGGGGACGGGATTGTGAGAGAGAGATAGACAGAGGGGGACGGGATTGTGAGAGAGAGAGAGAGACAGGGGGGGACGGGATTGTGAGAGAGAGAGAGACAGAGGGGGACGGGATTGTGAGAGAGAGAGAGAGAGACAGAGGGGGACGGGATTGTGAGAGGGAGAGAGAGAGACAGAGGGGGACGGGATTGTGTGAGAGAGAGAGAGAGACAGAGGGGGACGGGATTGTGAGAGAGAGAGAGAGACAGAGGGGGACGGGATTGTGAGAGATAGAGACAGAGGAGGACGGGATTGTGAGAGAGAGAGAGAGACAGAGGGGGACGGGATTGTGAGAGAGAGAGAGAGACAGAGGGGGACGGGATTGTGAGAGAGAGAGACAGAGGAGGACGGGATTGTGAGAGAGAGAGAGACACAGGGGGGGACGGGATTGTGAGAGAGAGAGACAGAGGAGGACGGGATTGTGAGAGAGAGAGAGAGAGACAGAGGAGGACGGGATTGTGAGAGAGAGAGATAGAGACCGAGGGGGACGGGATTGTGAGAGAGAGAGAGAGACAGAGGAGGACGGGATTGTGAGAGAGAGAGACAGGGGGGACGGGATTGTGAGAGAGAGAGAGAGGGGGACGGGATTGTGAGAGAGAGAGAGACAGAGGGGGACGGCATTGTGAGAGAGAGAGAGACAGAGGGGGACGGGATTTTGAGAGAGAGAGAGAGACAGAGGGGGACGGGATTGTGAGAGAGAGAGAGAGGGGGACGGGATTGTGAGAGAGAGAGAGACAGAGGGGGACGGGATTGTGAGAGAGAGAGAGAGACAGAGGGGGACGGGATTGTGAGAGAGAGAGAGACAGAGGAGGACGGGATTGTGAGAGAGAGAGAGAGACAGAGGGGGACGGGATTGTGAGAGAGAGAGAGAGACAGAGGAGGACGGGATTGTGAGAGAGAGAGAGAGACAGAGGGGGACGGGATTGTGAGAGAGAGAGAGAGACAGAGGGGGACGGGATTGTGAGAGAGAGAGAGAGAGAGACAGAGGGGGACGGGATTGTGAGAGAGAGAGAGACAGAGGAGGACGGGATTGTGAGAGAGAGAGAGAGAGACAGAGGAGGACGGGATTGTGAGAGAGAGAGAGAGAGACAGAGGGGGACGGGATTGTGAGAGAGAGAGAGAGAGAGAGACAGAGGAGGACGGGATTGTGAGAGAGAGAGAGAGACAGAGGGGGACGGGAGTGAGAGAGAGAGAGAGAGACAGAGGAGGACGGGATTGTGAGAGAGAGAGAGACAGAGGAGGACGGGATTGTGAGAGAGAGAGAGACAGAGGGGGACGGGATTGTGAGAGAGAGAGAGAGAGACCGAGGAGGACGGGATTGTGAGAGAGAGAGAGAGAGAGAGACAGAGGGGGACGGGATTGGGAGAGAGAGAGAGAGACAGAGGGGGACGGGATTGTGAGAGAGAGAGACAGAGGGGGACGGGATTGTGAGAGAGAGAGAGAGACAGAGGAGGACGGGATTGTGAGAGAGAGAGAGAGACAGAGGGGGATGATATTGTGAGAGAGAGAGAGAGAGACAGAGGAGGACGGGATTGTGAGAGAGAGAGAGAGAGAGACAGAGGAGGACGGGATTGTGAGAGAGAGAGAGACAGAGGAGGACGGGATTGTGAGAGAGAGAGAGAGAGACAGAGGGGGACGGGATTGTGAGAGAGAGAGAGACAGAGGAGGACGGGATTGTGAGAGAGAGAGAGACCGAGGAGGACGGGATTGTGAGAGAGAGAGAGACAGAGGGGGACGGAATTGTGAGAGAGAGAGAGACAGAGGGGGACGGGATTGTGAGAGAGAGAGAGAGACAGAGGGGGACAGGATTGTGAGAGAGAGAGAGACAGAGGAGGACGGGATTGTGAGAGAGAGAGAGAGACAGAGGGGGACGGGATTGTGAGAGAGAGAGAGAGACAGAGGAGGACGGGATTGTGAGAGAGAGAGAGAGACAGAGGGGGACGGGATTGTGAGAGAGAGTGAGAGACAGAGGGGGACGGGATTGTGAGAGAGAGAGAGAGAGAGACAGAGGGGGACGGGATTGTGAGAGAGAGAGAGACAGAGGAGGACGGGATTGTGAGAGAGAGAGAGAGAGACAGAGGAGGACGGGATTGTGAGAGAGAGAGAGAGAGACAGAGGAGGACGGGATTGTGAGAGAGAGAGAGAGACAGAGGGGGACGGGAGTGAGAGAGAGAGAGAGAGACAGAGGAGGACGGGATTGTGAGAGAGAGAGAGAGAGAGAGACAGAGGAGGACGGGATTGTGAGAGAGAGAGAGACAGAGGGGGACGGGATTGTGAGAGAGAGAGAGAGAGACCGAGGAGGACGGGATTGTGAGAGAGAGAGAGAGAGAGAGAGACAGAGGGGGACGGGATTGGGAGAGAGAGAGAGAGACAGAGGGGGACGGGATTGTGAGAGAGAGAGACAGAGGGGGACGGGATTGTGAGAGAGAGAGAGAGACAGAGGAGGACGGGATTGTGAGAGAGAGAGAGAGACAGAGGGGGATGATATTGTGAGAGAGAGAGAGAGAGACAGAGGAGGACGGGATTGTGAGAGAGAGAGAGAGAGAGACAGAGGAGGACGGGATTGTGAGAGAGAGAGAGACAGAGGAGGACGGGATTGTGAGAGAGAGAGAGAGAGACAGAGGGGGACGGGATTGTGAGAGAGAGAGAGACAGAGGAGGACGGGATTGTGAGAGAGAGAGAGACCGAGGAGGACGGGATTGTGAGAGAGAGAGAGACAGAGGGGGACGGAATTGTGAGAGAGAGAGAGACAGAGGGGGACGGGATTGTGAGAGAGAGAGAGACAGAGGGGGACAGGATTGTGAGAGAGAGAGAGACAGCGGAGGACGGGATTGTGAGAGAGAGAGAGAGAGAGACAGAGGGGGACGGGATTGTGAGAGAGAGAGAGAGACAGAGGGGGACGGGATTGTGAGAGAGAGAGAGAGAACAGAGGGGGACAGGATTGTGAGAGAGAGAGAGAGACAGAGGGGGACGGGATTGTGAGAGAGAGAGAGAGAGACAGAGGAGGACGGGATTGTGAGAGAGAGAGAGACAGAGGGGGACGGGATTGTGAGAGAGAGAGAGACAGAGGAGGACGGGATTGTGAGAGAGAGAGAGACAGAGGGGGACGGGATTGTGAGAGAGAGAGAGAGACAGGGGGGGACGGGATTGTGAGAGAGAGAGAGAGACAGAGGGGGACGGGATTGTGAGAGAGAGAGAGACAGAGGAGGACGGGATTGTGAGAGAGAGAGACAGACAGAGGGGGACGGGATTGTGAGAGAGAGAGAGAGACAGAGGGGGACGGGATTGTGAGAGAGAGAGAGAGAGACCGAGGGGGACGGGATTGTGAGAGAGAGAGAGACAGAGGAGGACGGGATTGTGAGAGAGAGAGAGAGAGACAGAGGAGGACGGGATTGTGAGAGAGAGAGACAGAGGGGGACGGGATTGTGAGAGAGAGAGAGAGAGACAGAGGAGGACGGGATTGTGAGAGAGAGAGAGACAGAGGAGGACGGGATTGTGAGAGAGAGAGAGACAGAGGAGGACGGGATTGTGAGAGAGAGAGAGAGAGAGACAGAGGAGGACGGGATTGTGAGAGAGAGAGAGAGAGACAGAGGAGGACGGGATTGTGAGAGAGAGAGAGACAGAGGGGGACGGGATTGTGAGAGAGAGAGAGACAGAGGGGGACGGGATTGTGAGAGAGAGAGAGAGACAGAGGGGGACGGGATTGTGAGAGAGAGAGAGAGACAGAGGAGGACGGGAGTGTGAGAGAGAGAGAGAGAGACAGAGGGGGACGGGATTGTGAGAGAGAGAGAGAGACAGAGGGGGACGGGATTGTGAGAGAGAGAGAGAGAGACAGAGGGGGACGGGATTGTGAGAGAGAGAGAGAGACAGAGGGGGACGGGATTGTGAGAGAGAGAGAGAGACAGAGGGGGACGGGATTGTGAGAGAGAGAGAGAGACAGAGGAGGACGGGATTGTGAGAGAGAGAGAGACAGAGGAGGACGGGATTGTGAGAGAGAGAGAGAGAGACAGAGGAGGACGGGATTGTGAGAGAGAGAGAGACAGAGGGGGACGGGATTGTGAGAGAGAGAGAGAGAGACAGAGGGGGACGGGATTGTGAGAGAGAGAGAGAGAGAGACAGAGGGGGACGGGATTGTGAGAGAGAGAGAGAGAGACAGAGGAGGACTGGATTGTGAGAGAGAGAGAGACAGAGGGGGACGGGATTGTGAGAGAGAGAGACAGAGGGGGACGGGATTGTGAGAGAGAGAGACAGAGGGGGACGGGATTGTGAGAGAGAGAGAGACAGGGGGGGACGGGATTGTGAGAGAGAGAGAGAGACAGAGGAGGACGGGATTGTGAGAGAGAGAGACAAAGGGGGACGGGATTGTGAGAGAGAGAGAGAGAGACAGAGGGGGACGGGATTGTGAGAGAGAGAGAGACAGAGGAGGACGGGATTGTGAGAGAGAGAGAGACAGAGGAGGACGGGATTGTGAGAGAGAGAGAGAGACAGAGGGGGACGGGATTGTGAGAGAGAGAGAGACAGAGGGGGACGGGATTGTGAGAGAGAGAGAGAGACCGAGGGGGACGGGATTGTGAGAGAGAGAGAGAGAGAGACAGAGGGTGACGGGAGTGAGAGAGAGAGAGAGAGAGACAGAGGGGGACGGGATTGTGAGAGAGAGAGACAGGGGGGGACGGGATTGTGAGAGAGAGAGAGAGAGACAGAGGAGGACGGGATTGTGAGAGAGAGAGAGACAGAGGGGGACGGGATTGTGAGAGAGAGAGAGAGAGACAGAGGAGGGCGGGATTGTGAGAGAGAGAGAGACAGAGGCGGACGGGATTGTGAGAGAGAGAGAGAGAGACAGAGGAGGACGGGATTGTGAGAGAGAGAGAGACAGAAGGGGACGGGATTGTGAGAGAGAGAGAGAGACAGAGGGGAACGGGATTGTGAGAGAGAGAGAGAGACAGAGGGGGACGGGATTGTGAGAGAGAGAGAGAGATAGAGGAGGACGGGATTGTGAGAGAGAGAGAGACAGAGGGGGACGGGATTGTGAGAGAGAGAGAGAGACAGAGGAGGACGGGATTGTGAGAGAGAGAGAGAGACCGAGGGGGACGGGAGTGAGAGAGAGAGAGAGACCGAGGGGGACGGGATTGTGAGAGAGAGAGAGAGACAGAGGGGGACGGGATTGTGAGAGAGAGAGAGAGACAGAGGAGGACGGGATTGTGAGAGAGAGAGAGAGACAGACGGGGACGGGATTGTGAGAGAGAGAGAGAGAGGGGGACGGGATTGTGAGAGAGAGAGAGAGACAGAGGGGGACGGGATTGTGAGAGAGAGAGAGAGACAGAGGAGGACGGGATTGTGAGAGAGAGAGAGAGACAGAGGAGGACGGGATTGTGAGAGAGAGAGAGAGAGACAGAGGGGGACGGGATTGTGTGAGAGAGAGACAGAGGGGGATGGGAGTGAGAGAGAGAGAGAGACAGAGGGGGATGGGATTGTGAGAGAGAGAGAGAGAGACAGAGGAGGATGGGTTTGTGAGAGAGAGAGAGACAGAGGGGGGCGGGATTGTGAGAGAGAGAGAGAGAGACAGAGGAGGACGGGATTGTGAGAGAGAGAGAGAGACAGAGGAGGACGGGATTGTGAGAGAGAGAGAGAGAGACAGAGGAGGATGGGATTGTGTGAGAGAGAGAGAGACAGAGGAGGACGGGATTGTGAGAGAGAGACAGAGGAGGACGGGATTGTGAGAGAGAGAGAGACAGAGAGACAGAGGAGGACGGGATTGTGAGAGAGAGAGAGAGAGACAGAGGAAGACGGGATTGTGAGAGAGAGAGAGAGAGACAGAGGGGGACGGGATTGTGAGAGAGAGAGACAGAGGGGGACGGGAGTGAGAGAGAGAGAGAGAGAGAGAGACAGAGGGGGACGGGATTGTGAGAGAGAGAGAGAGACGGAGGGGGGCGGGATTGTGAGAGAGAGAGAGAGAGAGAGACAGAGGAGGACGGGATTGTGAGAGAGAGAGAGAGAGACAGAGGGGGACGGGATTGAGAGAGAGAGAGAGAGACAGAGGGGGACGGGATTGTGAGAGAGAGAGAGAGACAGAGGGGAACGGGATTGTGAGAGAGAGACAGAGGGGGACGGGATTGTGAGAGAGAGAGAGACAGAGGGGGACGGGATTGTGAGAGAGTGAGAGAGAGACAGAGGGGGACGGGATTGTGAGAGAGAGAGAGAGACAGAGGGGGACGGGATTGTGAGAGAGAGAGACAGAGGGGGACGGGATTGTGAGAGAGAGAGAGAGAGACAGAGGAGGACGGGATTGTGAGAGAGAGAGACAGAGGAGGACGGGATTGAGAGAGAGAGAGAGACAGAGGAGGACGGGATTGTGAGAGAGAGAGAGAGAGACAGAGGGGGACGGGAGTGTGAGAGAGAGAGAGAGAGAGACCGAGGAGGACGGGATTGTGAGAGAGAGAGAGAGACAGAGGAGGACGGGATTGTGAGAGAGAGAGACAGAGGAGGACGGGATTGTGAGAGAGAGAGAGAGAGAGACAGAGGAGGACGGGATTGTGAGAGAGAGAGAGAGAGACCGAGGGGGACGGGATTGTGAGAGAGAGAGAGAGACAGAGGGGGACGGGATTGTGTGAGAGAGAGAGAGACAGAGGAGGACGGGATTGTGATAGAGAGAGAGAGACAGGGGGGACGGGATTGTGAGAGAGAGAGAGAGAGAGGGGGACGGGATTGTGAGAGAGAGAGAGACAGAGGGGGACGGCATTGTGAGAGAGAGAGAGACAGAGGGGGACGGGATTTTGAGAGAGAGAGAGAGACAGAGGGGGACGGGATTGTGAGAGAGAGAGAGAGAGACAGAGGAGGACGGGATTGTGAGAGAGAGAGAGACAGAGGGGGACAGGATTGTGAGAGAGAGAGAGACAGAGGGGGACGGGATTGTGAGAGAGAGAGAGACAGAGGGGGACGGGATTGTGAGAGAGAGAGAGAGACAGAGGGGGACGGGATTGTGAGAGAGAGAGAGACAGAGGGGGACGGGATTGTGAGAGAGAGAGAGAGAGACAGAGGGGGACGGGATTGTGAGAGGGAGAGAGAGAGACAGAGGGGGACGGGATTGTGTGAGAGAGAGAGAGAGACAGAGGGGGACGGGATTGTGAGAGAGAGAGAGAGACTGAGGGGGACGGGATTGTGAGAGAGAGACTGAGGAGGACGGGATTGTGAGAGAGAGAGAGAGACAGAGGGGGACGGGATTGTGAGAGAGAGAGAGAGACAGAGGGGGACGGGATTGTGAGAGAGAGAGACAGAGGAGGACGGGATTGTGAGAGAGAGAGAGAGAGACAGAGGGGGACGGGATTGTGAGAGAGAGAGAGAGAGACAGAGGGGGACGGGATTGTGAGAGAGAGAGAGAGAGAGACAGAGGAGGACGGGATTGTGAGAGAGAGAGAGAGAGAGACAGAGGGGGACGGGATTGTGAGAGAGAGAGAGAGAGACAGAGGGGGACGGGATTGTGAGAGAGAGAGAGACAGAGGGGGACGGGATTGTGAGAGAGAGAGACAGAGGGGGACGGGATTGTGAGAGAGAGAGAGAGAGACAGAGGAGGACGGGATTGTGAGAGAGAGACAGACAGAGGGGGACGGGATTGTGAGAGAGAGAGAGAGACAGAGGAGGACGGGATTGTGAGAGAGAGAGAGACAGAGGGGGACGGGATTGTGACAGAGAGAGAGAGAGAGACAGAGGAGGACGGGATTGTGTGAGAGAGAGAGACAGAGGGGGACGGGATTGTGAGAGAGAGAGAGAGAACAGAGGGGGACGGGATTGTGAGAGAGAGAGAGAGACAGAGGGGGACGGGATTGTGAGAGAGAGAGAGACAGAGGGGGACGGGATTGTGAGAGAGAGAGAGAGAGACAGAGGAGGACGGGATTGTGAGAGAGAGAGAGAGAGTGGGACGTGATTGTGTGAGAGAGAGATACAGAGGGGGACGGGATTGTGAGAGAGAGAGAGACAGAGGAGGACGGGATTGTGAGAGAGAGAGACAGAGGGGGACGGGATTGTGAGAGAGAGAGAGAGAGACAGAGGGGGACGGGATTGTGAGAGAGAGAGAGAGAGACAGAGGGGGACGGGATTGTGAGAGAGAGAGACAGAGGGGGACGGGATTGTGAGAGAGAGAGACAGAGGGGGACGGGATTGTGAGAGAGAGAGAGACGGAGGAGGACGGGATTGTGAGAGAGAGAGAGAGACAGAGGAGGACGGGATTGTGAGAGAGAGAGAGAGACAGAGGGGGATGGGATTGTGAGAGAGAGAGAGAGACCGAGGAGGACGGGATTGTGAGAGAGAGAGAGACAGAGGGGGACGGGATTGTGAGAGAGAGAGAGACAGAGGGGGACGGGATTGTGAGAGAGAGAGAGAGACAGAGGGGGACGGGATTGTGAGAGAGAGAGAGAGACCGAGGAGGACGGGATTGTGAGAGAGAGAGACAGAGGGGGACGGGATTGTGAGAGAGAGAGAGACAGAGGGGGACGGGATTGTGAGAGAGAGAGAGAGACAGAGGGGAACGGGATTGTGAGAGAGAGACAGAGGGGGACGGGATTGTGAGAGAGAGAGAGACAGAGGGGGACGGGATTGTGAGAGAGAGAGAGAGAGACAGAGGGGGATGGGATTGTGAGAGAGAGAGAGAGACCGAGGAGGACGGGATTGTGAGAGAGAGAGAGACAGAGGGGGACGGGATTGTGAGAGAGAGAGAGACAGAGGGGGACGGGATTGTGAGAGAGAGAGAGAGACAGAGGGGAACGGGATTGTGAGAGAGAGACAGAGGGGGACGGGATTGTGAGAGAGAGAGAGACAGAGGGGGATGGGATTGTGAGAGAGAGAGAGAGACCGAGGAGGACGGGATTGTGAGAGAGAGAGACAGAGGGGGACGGGATTGTGAGAGAGAGAGAGACAGAGGGGGACGGGATTGTGAGAGAGAGAGAGAGACAGAGGGGGACGGGATTGTGAGAGAGAGAGAGAGACAGAGGGGAACGGGATTGTGAGAGAGAGACAGAGGGGGACGGGATTGTGAGAGAGAGAGAGACAGAGGGGGACGGGATTGTGAGAGAGTGAGAGAGAGACAGAGGGGGACGGGATTGTGAGAGAGAGAGAGAGACAGAGGGGGACGGGATTGTGAGAGAGAGAGACAGAGGGGGACGGGATTGTGAGAGAGAGAGAGAGAGACAGAGGAGGACGGGATTGTGAGAGAGAGAGACAGAGGAGGACGGGATTGTGAGAGAGAGAGAGAGAGACAGAGGAGGACGGGATTGTGAGAGAGAGAGAGAGAGAGACAGAGGGGGACGGGAGTGTGAGAGAGAGAGAGAGAGAGACCGAGGAGGACGGGATTGTGAGAGAGAGAGAGAGACAGAGGAGGACGGGATTGTGAGAGAGAGAGACAGAGGAGGACGGGATTGTGAGAGAGAGAGAGAGAGAGAGAGAGACCGAGGGGGACGGGATTGTGAGAGAGAGAGAGAGACAGAGGGGGACGGGATTGTGTGAGAGAGAGAGAGACAGAGGAGGACGGGATTGTGATAGAGAGAGAGAGACAGGGGGGACGGGATTGTGAGAGAGAGAGAGAGAGGGGGACGGGATTGTGAGAGAGAGAGAGACAGAGGGGGACGGCATTGTGAGAGAGAGAGAGACAGAGGGGGACGGGATTTTGAGAGAGAGAGAGAGACAGAGGGGGACGGGATTGTGAGAGAGAGAGAGAGAGACAGAGGAGGACGGGATTGTGAGAGAGAGAGAGACAGAGGGGGACAGGATTGTGAGAGAGAGAGAGACAGAGGGGGACGGGATTGTGAGAGAGAGAGAGACAGAGGGGGACGGGATTGTGAGAGAGAGAGAGAGACAGAGGGGGACGGGATTGTGAGAGAGAGAGAGACAGAGGGGGACGGGATTGTGAGAGAGAGAGAGAGAGACAGAGGGGGACGGGATTGTGAGAGGGAGAGAGAGAGACAGAGGGGGACGGGATTGTGTGAGAGAGAGAGAGAGACAGAGGGGGACGGGATTGTGAGAGAGAGAGAGAGACAGAGGGGGACGGGATTGTGAGAGAGAGAGAGACAGAGGAGGACGGGATTGTGAGAGAGAGAGACAGAGGAGGACGGGATTGTGAGAGAGAGAGAGAGAGACAGAGGGGGACGGGATTGTGAGAGAGAGAGAGAGAGACAGAGGGGGACGGGATTGTGAGAGAGAGCGAGAGAGAGACAGAGGAGGACGGGATTGTGAGAGAGAGAGAGAGAGAGACAGAGGGGGACGGGATTGTGAGAGAGAGAGAGAGAGACAGAGGGGGACGGGATTGTGAGAGAGAGAGAGACAGAGGGGGACGGGATTGTGAGAGAGAGAGACAGAGGGGGACGGGATTGTGAGAGAGAGAGAGAGAGACAGAGGAGGACGGGATTGTGAGAGAGAGACAGACAGAGGGGGACGGGATTGTGAGAGAGAGAGAGAGACAGAGGAGGACGGGATTGTGAGAGAGAGAGAGACAGAGGGGGACGGGATTGTGACAGAGAGAGAGAGAGAGAGACAGAGGAGGACGGGATTGTGTGAGAGAGAGAGACAGAGGGGGACGGGATTGTGAGAGAGAGAGAGAGAACAGAGGGGGACGGGATTGTGAGAGAGAGAGAGAGACAGAGGGGGACGGGATTGTGAGAGAGAGAGAGACAGAGGGGGACGGGATTGTGAGAGAGAGAGAGAGAGACAGAGGAGGACGGGATTGTGAGAGAGAGAGAGAGAGTGGGACGTGATTGTGTGAGAGAGAGAGACAGAGGGGGACGGGATTGTGAGAGAGAGAGAGACAGAGGAGGACGGGATTGTGAGAGAGAGAGACAGAGGGGGACGGGATTGTGAGAAAGAGAGACAGAGGGGGACGGGATTGTGAGAGAGAGAGAGACAGAGGAGGACGGGATTGTGAGAGAGAGAGAGAGACAGAGGAGGACGGGATTGTGAGAGAGAGAGAGAGACAGAGGGGGATGGGATTGTGAGAGAGAGAGAGAGACAGAGGGGGACGGGATTGTGAGAGAGAGAGAGACAGAGGGGGACGGGATTGTGAGAGAGAGAGAGAGACAGAGGGGGACGGGATTGTGAGAGAGAGAGAGAGAGACAGAGGAGGACGGGATTGTGAGAGAGAGAGAGACAGAGGAGGACGGGAGTGAGAGAGAGAGAGATAGAGGAGGACGGGAGTGAGAGAGAGAGAGACAGAGGAGGACGGGATTGTGAGAGAGAGAGAGAGAGACAGAGGGGGACGGGATTGTGAGAGAGAGAGAGAGACAGAGGAGGACGGGATTGTGAGAGAGAGAGAGAGACAGAGGAGGACGGGATTGTGAGAGAGAGAGAGAGACAGGGGGGGACGGGATTGTGAGAGAGAGAGAGACAGAGGAGGACGGGAGTGAGAGAGAGAGAGAGAGACAGAGGAGGACGGGATTGTGAGAGAGAGAGAGAGACAGAGGAGGACGGGATTGTGAGAGAGAGAGAGAGACAGAGGGGGATGGGATTGTGAGAGAGAGAGAGAGACAGAGGGGGACGGGATTGTGAGAGAGAGAGAGACAGAGGGGGACGGGATTGTGAGAGAGAGAGAGAGACAGAGGGGGACGGGATTGTGAGAGAGAGAGAGAGAGACAGAGGAGGACGGGATTGTGAGAGAGAGAGAGACAGAGGAGGACGGGAGTGAGAGAGAGAGAGACAGAGGAGGACGGGAGTGAGAGAGAGAGAGACAGAGGAGGACGGGATTGTGAGAGAGAGAGAGAGAGACAGAGGGGGACGGGATTGAGAGAGAGAGAGAGAGAGACAGAGGGGGACGGGATTGAGAGAGAGAGAGAGAGACAGAGGGGGACGGGATTGTGAGAGAGAGAGAGAGAGAGAGACAGAGGAGGACGGGATTGTGAGAGAGAGAGAGAGAGACAGAGGGGGACAGGATTGAGAGAGAGAGAGAGAGACAGAGGGGGACGGGATTGTGAGAGAGAGAGAGAGACAGAGGGGGACGGGATTGTGAGAGAGAGACAGAGGGGGACGGGATTGTGAGAGAGAGAGAGACAGAGGGGGACGGGATTGTGAGAGAGAGAGAGAGAGACAGAGGGGGACGGGATTGTGAGAGAGAGAGAGAGACAGAGGGGGACGGGATTGTGAGAGAGAGAGACAGAGGGGGACGGGATTGTGAGAGAGAGAGAGAGAGACAGAGGGGGACGGGATTGTGAGAGAGAGAGAGACAGAGGGGGACGGGATTGTGAGAGAGAGAGAGAGACAGAGGGGGACGGGATTGTGAGAGAGAGAGAGAGACAGAGGAGGACGGGATTGTGAGAGAGAGAGAGACAGAGGAGGACGGGATTGTGAGAGAGAGAGAGAGACAGAGGAGGACGGGATTGTGTGAGAGAGAGAGAGAGAGACAGAGGGGGACGGGATTGTGAGAGAGAGAGAGACAGAGGGGGACGGGATTGTGAGAGAGAGAGAGAGAGACAGAGGGGGACGGGAGTGTGAGAGAGAGAGAGAGAGAGACCGAGGAGGACGGGATTGTGAGAGAGAGAGAGAGAGACAGAGGAGGACGGGATTGTGAGAGAGAGAGACAGAGGAGGACGGGATTGTGAGAGAGAGAGAGAGAGACAGAGGAGGACGGGATTGTGAGAGAGAGAGAGACAGAGGGGGACGGGAGTGTGAGAGAGAGAGAGAGAGAGACCGAGGAGGACGGGATTGTGAGAGAGGGAGAGAGACAGAGGAGGACGGGATTGTGAGAGAGAGAGACAGAGGAGGACGGGATTGTGAGAGAGAGAGAGAGAGAGACAGAGGAGGACGGGATTGTGAGAGAGAGAGAGAGAGACCGAGGGGGACGGGATTGTGAGAGAGAGAGAGAGACAGAGGGGGACGGGATTGTGTGAGAGAAAGAGAGACAGAGGAGGACGGGATTGTGAGAGAGAGAGAGAGACGGGGGGGACGGGATTGTGAGAGAGAGAGAGAGAGGGGGACGGGATTGTGAGAGAGAGAGAGACAGAGGGGGACGGCATTGTGAGAGAGAGAGAGACAGAGGGGGACGGGATTTTGAGAGAGAGAGAGAGACAGAGGGGGACGGGATTGTGAGAGAGAGAGAGAGGGGGACGGGATTGTGAGAGAGAGAGACAGAGGGGGACGGGATTGTGAGAGAGAGAGAGAGAGAGACAGAGGAGGACGGGATTGTGAGAGAGAGAGAGAGAGACCGAGGGGGACGGGATTGTGAGAGAGAGAGAGAGACAGAGGGGGACGGGATTGTGTGAGAGAAAGAGAGACAGAGGAGGACGGGATTGTGAGAGAGAGAGAGAGACAGGGGGGACGGGATTGTGAGAGAGAGAGAGAGAGGGGGACGGGATTGAGAGAGAGAGAGAGACAGAGGGGGACGGGAATGTGAGAGAGAGAGAGAGAGACAGAGGGGGACGGCATTGTGAGAGAGAGAGAGACAGAGGGGGACGGGATTTTGAGAGAGAGAGAGAGACAGAGGGGGACGGGATTGTGAGAGAGAGAGAGAGGGGGACGGGATTGTGAGAGAGAGAGAGACAGAGGGGACGGGATTGTGAGAGAGAGAGAGAGACAGAGGGGGACGGGATTGTGAGAGAGAGAGAGACAGAGGGGGACGGGATTGTGAGAGAGATAGAGAGAGACAGAGGGGGACGGGATTGTGAGAGGGAGAGAGAGAGACAGAGGGGGACGGGATTGTGTGAGAGAGAGAGACAGAGGGGGACGGGATTGTGAGAGAGAGAGAGAGACTGAGGGGGACGGGATTGTGAGAGAGAGAGACAGAGGAGGACGGGATTGTGAGAGAGAGAGAGAGACAGAGGGGGACGGGATTGTGAGAGAGAGAGAGAGACAGAGGGGGACGGGATTGTGAGAGAGAGAGACAGAGGAGGACGGGATTGTGAGAGAGAGAGAGAGACAGAGGGGGACGGGATTGTGAGAGAGAGAGAGAGACAGAGGGGGACGGGATTGTGAGAGAGAGAGAGAGAGAGACAGAGGGGGACGGGATTGTGAGAGAGAGAGAGAGAGACAGAGGGGGACGGGATTGTGAGAGAGAGAGAGACAGAGGGGGACGGGATTGTGAGAGAGAGAGACAGAGGGGGACGGGATTGTGAGAGAGAGAGAGAGAGACAGAGGAGGACGGGATTGTGAGAGAGAGACAGACAGAGGGGGACGGGATTGTGAGAGAGAGAGAGAGACAGAGGAGGACGGGATTGTGAGAGAGAGAGAGAGACAGAGGGGGACGGGATTGTGACAGAGAGAGAGAGAGAGACAGAGGAGGACGGGATTGTGTGAGAGAGAGAGACAGAGGGGGACGGGATTGTGAGAGAGAGAGAGAGAACAGAGGGGGACGGGATTGTGAGAGAGAGAGAGAGACAGAGGCGGACGGGATTGTGAGAGAGAGAGAGACAGAGGGGGACGGGATTGTGAGAGAGAGAGAGAGAGACAGAGGAGGACGGGATTGTGAGAGAGAGAGAGAGAGAGAGAGAGTGGGACGTGATTGTGTGAGAGAGAGAGACAGAGGGGGACGGGATTGTGAGAGAGAGAGAGACAGAGGAGGACGGGATTGTGAGAGAGAGAGACAGAGGGGGACGGGATTGTGAGAGAGAGAGACAGAGGGGGACGGGTTTGTGAGAGAGAGAGAGACAGAGGAGGACGGGATTGTGAGAGAGAGAGAGAGACAGAGGAGGACGGGATTGTGAGAGAGAGAGAGAGACAGAGGGGGATGGGATTGTGAGAGAGAGAGAGAGACAGAGGGGGACGGGATTGTGAGAGAGAGAGAGACAGAGGGGGACGGGATTGTGAGAGAGAGAGAGAGACAGAGGGGGACGGGATTGTGAGAGAGAGAGAGAGAGAGAGACAGAGGAGGACGGGATTGTGAGAGAGAGAGAGACAGAGGAGGACGGGAGTGAGAGAGAGAGAGATAGAGGAGGACGGGAGTGAGAGAGAGAGAGACAGAGGAGGACGGGATTGTGAGAGAGAGAGAGAGAGACAGGGGGGGACGGGATTGTGAGAGAGAGAGAGACAGAGGAGGACGGGATTGTGAGAGAGAGAGAGAGACAGAGGAGGACGGGATTGTGAGAGAGAGAGAGAGACAGGGGGGGACGGGATTGTGAGAGAGGGAGAGACAGAGGAGGACGGGAGTGAGAGAGAGAGAGAGAGACAGAGGAGGACGGGATTGTGAGAGAGAGAGAGAGAGACAGAGGAGGACGGGATTGTGAGAGAGAGAGAGAGACAGAGGGGGATGGGATTGTGAGAGAGAGAGAGAGACAGAGGGGGACGGGATTGTGAGAGAGAGAGAGACAGAGGGGGACGGGATTGTGAGAGAGAGAGAGAGACAGAGGGGGACGGGATTGTGAGAGAGAGAGAGAGAGACAGAGGAGGACGGGATTGTGAGAGAGAGAGAGACAGAGGACGACGGGAGTGAGAGAGAGAGAGACAGAGGAGGACGGGAGTGAGAGAGAGAGAGACAGAGGAGGACGGGATTGTGAGAGAGAGAGAGAGAGACAGAGGGGGACGGGATTGTGAGAGAGAGAGAGAGAGAGAGACAGAGGAGGACGGGATTGTGAGAGAGAGAGAGAGAGACAGAGGGGGACGGGATTGAGAGAGAGAGAGAGAGACAGAGGGGGACGGGATTGTGAGAGAGAGAGAGAGACAGAGGGGGACGGGATTGTGAGAGAGAGACAGAGGGGGACGGGATTGTGAGAGAGAGAGAGACAGAGGGGGACGGGATTGTGAGAGAGAGAGAGAGAGACAGAGGGGGACGGGATTGTGAGAGAGAGAGAGAGACAGAGGGGGACGGGATTGTGAGAGAGAGAGACAGCGGGGGACGGGATTGTGAGAGAGAGAGAGAGAGAGACAGAGGGGGACGGGATTGTGAGAGAGAGAGAGACAGAGGGGGACGGGATTGTGAGAGAGAGAGAGAGACAGAGGGGGACGGGATTGTGAGAGAGAGAGAGAGACAGAGGAGGACGGGATTGTGAGAGAGAGAGAGACAGAGGAGGACGGGATTGTGAGAGAGAGAGAGAGACAGAGGAGGACGGGATTGTGAGAGAGAGAGAGAGAGACAGAGGGGGACGGGATTGTGAGAGAGAGAGAGACAGAGGGGGACGGGATTGTGAGAGAGAGAGAGAGAGACAGAGGGGGACGGGAGTGTGAGAGAGAGAGAGAGAGAGAGAGAGACCGAGGAGGACGGGATTGTGAGAGAGAGAGAGAGAGACAGAGGAGGACGGGATTGTGAGAGAGAGAGACAGAGGAGGACGGGATTGTGAGAGAGAGAGAGAGAGACAGAGGAGGACGGGATTGTGAGAGAGAGAGAGACAGAGGGGGACGGGAGTGTGAGAGAGAGAGAGAGAGAGACCGAGGAGGACGGGATTGTGAGAGAGGGAGAGAGACAGAGGAGGACGGGATTGTGAGAGAGAGAGACAGAGGAGGACGGGATTGTGAGAGAGAGAGAGAGAGAGACAGAGGAGGACGGGATTGTGAGAGAGAGAGAGAGAGACCGAGGGGGACGGGATTGTGAGAGAGAGAGAGAGACAGAGGGGGACGGGATTGTGTGAGAGAAAGAGAGACAGAGGAGGACGGGATTGTGAGAGAGAGAGAGAGACAGGGGGGACGGGATTGTGAGAGAGAGAGAGAGAGGGGGACGGGATTGTGAGAGAGAGAGAGACAGAGGGGGACGGCATTGTGAGAGAGAGAGAGACAGAGGGGGACGGGATTTTGAGAGAGAGAGAGAGACAGAGGGGGACGGGATTGTGAGAGAGAGAGAGAGGGGGACGGGATTGTGAGAGAGAGAGAGACAGAGGGGGACGGGATTGTGAGAGAGAGAGAGAGAGACAGAGGGGGACGGGATTGTGAGAGGGAGAGAGAGAGACAGAGGGGGACGGGATTGTGTGAGAGAGAGAGAGAGAGACAGAGGGGGACGGGATTGTGAGAGAGAGAGAGAGACTGAGGGGGACGGGATTGTGAGAGAGAGAGACAGAGGAGGACGGGATTGTGAGAGAGAGAGAGAGACAGAGGGAGACGGGATTGTGAGAGAGAGAGAGAGACAGAGGGGGACGGGATTGTGAGAGAGAGAGACAGAGGAGGACGGGATTGTGAGAGAGAGAGAGAGACAGAGGGGGACGGGATTGTGAGAGAGAGAGAGAGACAGAGGGGGACGGGATTGTGAGAGAGAGAGAGAGAGAGACAGAGGAGGACGGGATTGTGAGAGAGAGAGAGAGAGAGACAGAGGGGGACGGGATTGTGAGAGAGAGAGAGAGAGACAGAGGAGGACGGGATTGTGAGAGAGAGAGAGAGACAGAGGGGGACGGGATTGTGAGAGAGAGAGAGACAGAGGGGGACGGGATTGTGAGAGAGAGAGACAGAGGGGGACGGGATTGTGAGAGAGAGAGAGAGACAGAGGAGGACGGGATTGTGAGAGAGAGAGAGACAGAGGGGGACGGGATTGTGAGAGAGAGAGAGAGACAGAGGAGGACGGGATTGTGAGAGAGAGAGAGACAGAGGGGGACGGGATTGTGACAGAGAGAGAGATAGAGACAGAGGAGGACGGGATTGTGTGAGAGAGAGAGACAGAGGGGGACGGGATTGTGAGAGAGAGAGAGAGAACAGAGGGGGACGGGATTGTGAGAGAGAGAGAGAGACAGAGGGGGACGGGATTGTGAGAGAGAGAGAGACAGAGGGGGACGGGATTGTGAGAGAGAGAGAGAGAGACAGAGGAGGACGGGATTGTGAGAGAGAGAGAGAGAGAGAGAGAGTGGGACGTGATTGTGTGAGAGAGAGAGACAGAGGGGGACGGGATTGTGAGAGAGAGAGAGACAGAGGAGGACGGGATTGTGAGAGAGAGAGACAGAGGGGGATGGGATTGTGAGAGAGAGAGACAGAGGGGGACGGGATTGTGAGAGAGAGAGAGACAGAGGAGGACGGGATTGTGAGAGAGAGAGAGAGACAGAGGAGGACGGGATTGTGAGAGAGAGAGAGAGACAGAGGGGGATGGGATTGTGAGAGAGAGAGAGAGACAGAGGGGGACGGGATTGTGAGAGAGAGAGAGACAGGGGGGGACGGGATTGTGTGAGAGAGAGAGAGACAGAGGGGGACGGGATTGTGAGAGAGAGAGAGAGAGAGAGACAGAGGAGGACGGGATTGTGAGAGAGAGAGAGACAGAGGAGGACGGGAGTGAGAGAGAGAGAGACAGAGGAGGACGGGAGTGAGAGAGAGAGAGACAGAGGAGGACGGGATTGTGAGAGAGAGAGAGAGAGACAGAGGGGGACGGGATTGTGAGAGAGAGAGAGAGAGACAGAGGAGGACGGGATTGTGAGAGAGAGAGAGAGACAGAGGAGGACGGGATTGTGAGAGAGAGAGAGAGACAGGGGGGGACGGGATTGTGAGAGAGAGAGAGACAGAGGAGGACGGGAGTGAGAGAGAGAGAGAGAGACAGAGGAGGACGGGATTGTGAGAGAGAGAGAGAGAGACAGAGGAGGACGGGATTGTGAGAGAGAGAGAGAGAGAGACAGAGGAGGACGGGATTGTGAGAGAGAGAGAGAGACCGAGGGGGACGGGATTGTGAGAGAGAGAGAGAGAGACAGAGGAGGACGGAATTGTGAGAGAGAGAGAGACAGAGGGGGACGGGATTGTGAGAGAGAGAGAGAGAGACAGAGGAGGACGGGATTGTGAGAGAGAGAGAGAGACCGAGGGGGACGGGATTGTGAGAGAGAGAGAGAGAGACAGAGGGGGACGGGATTGTGAGAGAGACAGAGGAGGACGGGATTGTGAGAGAGAGAGAGAGACAGAGGAGGACGGGAGTGAGAGAGAGAGAGACAGACAGAGGGGGACGGGATTGTGAGAGAGAGAGAGAGACAGAGGGGGACGGGATTGTGAGAGAGAGAGAGAGAGAGACAGAGGAGGACGGGATTGTGAGAGAGAGAGAGAGAGACAGAGGGGGACGGGATTGTGAGAGAGAGAGAGACAGAGGGGGACGGGATTGTGAGAGAGAGAGAGAGAGAGACAGAGGAGGACGGGATTGTGAGAGAGAGAGAGAGACAGGGGGACGGGATTGTGAGAGAGAGAGAGAGACAGAGGGGGACGGGATTGTGAGAGAGAGAGAGAGACAGAGGGGGGCGGGATTGTGTGAGAGAGAGAGAGACAGAGGGGGACGGGATTGTGAGAGAGACAGAGGGGGACGGGATTGTGAGAGAGAGAGAGAGAGACAGAGGAGGACGGGATTGTGTGAGAGAGAGAGAGACAGAGGGGGACGGGATTGTGAGAGAGAGAGAGACAGAGGAGGACGGGATTGTGAGAGAGAGAGAGAGACAGAGGAGGACGGGATTGTGAGAGAGAGAGAGAGACAGGGGGGGACGGGATTGTGAGAGAGAGAGAGAGAGACAGAGGGGGACGGGATTGTGTGAGAGAGAGAGAGAGAGAGACAGAGGGGGACAGGATTGTGAAAGAGAGAGAGAGACAGAGAGGGACGGGATTGTGAGAGAGAGAGAGAGAGACAGAGGAGGACGGGATTGTGAGAGAGAGAGAGATACAGAGGGGGACAGGATTGTGAAAGAGAGAGAGAGACAGAGGGGGACGGGATTGTGAGAGAGAGACAGAGGAGGACGGGATTGTGAGAGAGAGAGAGAGACAGAGGAGGACGGGATTGTGAGAGAGAGAGAGAGAGACAGAGGGGGACGGGATTGTGAGAGAGAGAGAGAGAGAGACAGAGGGGGACGGGATTGTGAGAGAGAGAGAGAGAGACAGAGGGGGACGGGAGTGTGAGAGAGAGAGAGAGAGAGAGAGAGACCGAGGAGGACGGGATTGTGAGAGAGAGAGAGAGACAGAGGAGGACGGGATTGTGAGAGAGAGAGACAGAGGAGGACGGGATTGTACGAGAGAGAGAGAGAGAGACAGAGGGGGACGGGATTGTGAGAGAGAGAGAGAGAGACAGAGGAGGACGGGATTGTGAGAGAGAGAGAGAGACAGAGGGGGACGGGATTGTGAGAGAGAGAGAGACAGAGGGGGACGGGATTGTGAGAGAGAGAGAGACAGAGGGGGACGGGATTGTGAGAGAGAGAGACAGAGGGGGACGGGATTGTGAGAGAGAGAGAGAGACAGAGGAGGACGGGATTGTGAGAGAGAGAGAGACAGAGGGGGACGGGATTGTGAGAGAGAGAGAGAGACAGAGGAGGACGGGATTGTGAGAGAGAGAGAGACAGAGGGGGACGGGATTGTGACAGAGAGAGAGAGAGAGACAGAGGAGGACGGGATTGTGTGAGAGAGAGAGACAGAGGGGGACGGGATTGTGAGAGAGAGAGAGAGAACAGAGGGGGACGGGATTGTGAGAGAGAGAGAGAGACAGGGGGACGGGATTGTGAGAGAGAGAGAGACAGAGGGGGACGGGATTGTGAGAGAGAGAGAGAGAGACAGAGGAGGACGGGATTGTGAGAGAGAGAGAGAGAGAGGGGGACGTGATTGTGTGAGAGAGAGAGACAGAGGGGGACGGGTTTGTGAGAGAGACAGAGGAGGACGGGATTGTGAGAGAGAGAGAGAGAGAGACAGAGGAGGACGGGATTGTGAGAGAGAGAGACAGAGGGGGACGGGATTGTGAGAGAGAGAGAGAGACAGAGGAGGACGGGATTGTGAGAGAGAGAGAGAGACAGAGGAGGACGGGATTGTGAGAGAGAGAGAGAGACAGAGGGGGATGGGATTGTGAGAGAGAGAGAGAGACAGAGGGGGACGGGATTGTGAGAGAGAGAGAGACAGAGGGGGACGGGATTGTGAGAGAGAGAGAGAGACAGAGGGGGACGGGATTGTGAGAGAGAGAGAGAGAGAGACAGAGGAGGACGGGATTGTGAGAGAGAGAGAGACAGAGGAGGACGGGAGTGAGAGAGAGAGAGACAGAGGAGGACGGGAGTGAGAGAGAGAGAGACAGAGGAGGACGGGATTGTGAGAGAGAGAGAGAGAGACAGAGGGGGACGGGATTGTGAGAGAGAGAGAGAGAGACAGAGGAGGACGGGATTGTGAGAGAGAGAGAGAGACAGAGGAGGACGGGATTGTGAGAGAGAGAGAGAGACAGAGGGGGACGGGATTGTGAGAGAGAGAGAGACAGAGGAGGACGGGAGTGAGAGAGAGAGAGAGAGACAGAGGAGGACGGGATTGTGAGAGAGAGAGAGAGAGACAGAGGAGGACGGGATTGTGAGAGAGAGAGAGAGAGAGACAGAGGAGGACGGGATTGTGAGAGAGAGAGAGAGACCGAGGGGGACGGGATTGTGAGAGAGAGAGAGAGAGACAGAGGAGGACGGGATTGTGAGAGAGAGAGAGAGACCGAGGGGGACGGGATTGTGAGAGAGAGAGAGAGAGACAGAGGGGGACGGGATTGTGAGAGAGACAGAGGAGGACGGGATTGTGAGAGAGAGAGAGAGACAGAGGAGGACGGGAGTGAGAGAGAGAGAGACAGACAGATGGGGGCGGGATTGTGAGAGAGAGAGAGAGACAGAGGGGGACGGGATTGTGAGAGAGAGAGAGAGAGACAGAGGAGGACGGGATTGTGAGAGAGAGAGAGAGAGACAGAGGGGGACGGGATTGTGAGAGAGAGAGAGACAGAGGGGGACGGGATTGTGAGAGAGAGAGAGAGAGACAGAGGAGGACGGGATTGTGAGAGAGAGAGAGAGACAGGGGGACGGGATTGTGAGAGAGAGAGAGAGACAGAGGGGGACGGGATTGTGAGAGAGAGAGAGAGACAGAGGAGGACGGGATTGTGAGAGAGACAGAGGGGGACGGGATTGTGAGAGAGAGAGAGAGAGACAGAGGAGGACGGGATTGTGTGAGAGAGAGAGAGACAGAGGGGGACGGGATTGTGAGAGAGAGAGAGACAGAGGAGGACGGGATTGTGAGAGAGAGAGAGAGACAGAGGAGGACGGGATTGTGAGAGAGAGAGAGAGACAGAGGGGGACGGGATTGTGAGAGAGAGAGAGAGAGACAGAGGGGGACGGGATTGTGTGAGAGAGAGAGAGAGAGAGACAGAGGGGGACAGGATTGTGAAAGAGAGAGAGAGACAGAGAGGGACGGGATTGTGAGAGAGAGAGACAGAGGAGGACGGGATTGTGAGAGAGAGAGAGATACAGAGGGGGACAGGATTGTGAGAGAGAGAGAGAGAGACAGAGGGGGACGGGATTGTGAGAGAGAGAGAGAGAGAGAGACAGAGGAGGACGGGATTGTGAGAGAGAGAGAGAGAGACAGAGGGGGACGGGATTGAGAGAGAGAGACAGAGGGGGACGGGATTGTGAGAGAGAGAGAGAGACAGAGGGGGACGGGATTGTGAGAGAGAGACAGAGGGGGACGGGATTGTGAGAGAGAGAGAGACAGAGGGGGACGGGATTGTGAGAGAGAGAGAGAGAGACAGAGGGGGACGGGATTGTGAGAGAGAGAGAGAGACAGAGGGGGACGGGATTGTGAGAGAGAGAGACAGCGGGGGACGGGATTGTGAGAGAGAGAGAGAGAGACAGAGGGGGACGGGATTGTGAGAGAGAGAGAGACAGAGGGGGACGGGATTGTGAGAGAGAGAGAGAGAGACAGAGGGGGACGGGATTGTGAGAGAGAGAGAGAGACAGAGGAGGACGGGATTGTGAGAGAGAGAGAGACAGAGGAGGACGGGATTGTGAGAGAGAGAGAGAGACAGAGGAGGACGGGATTGTGAGAGAGAGAGAGAGAGACAGAGGGGGACGGGATTGTGAGAGAGAGAGAGACAGAGGGGGACGGGATTGTGAGAGAGAGAGAGAGAGACAGAGGGGGACGGGAGTGTGAGAGAGAGAGAGAGAGAGAGAGAGACCGAGGAGGACGGGATTGTGAGAGAGAGAGAGAGAGACAGAGGAGGACGGGATTGTGAGAGAGAGAGACAGAGGAGGACGGGATTGTGAGAGAGAGAGAGAGAGACAGAGGAGGACGGGATTGTGAGAGAGAGAGACAGAGGGGGACGGGAGTGTGAGAGAGAGAGAGACCGAGGAGGACGGGATTGTGAGAGAGGGAGAGAGACAGAGGAGGACGGGATTGTGAGAGAGAGAGACAGAGGAGGACGGGATTGTGAGAGAGAGAGAGAGAGAGACAGAGGAGGACGGGATTGTGAGAGAGAGAGAGAGAGACCGAGGGGGACGGGATTGTGAGAGAGAGAGAGAGACAGAGGGGGACGGGATTGTGTGAGAGAAAGAGAGACAGAGGAGGACGGGATTGTGAGAGAGAGAGAGAGACAGGGGGGACGGGATTGTGAGAGAGAGAGAGAGAGGGGGACGGGATTGTGAGAGAGAGAGAGACAGAGGGGGACGGCATTGTGAGAGAGAGAGAGACAGAGGGGGACGGGATTTTGAGAGAGAGAGAGAGACAGAGGGGGACGGGATTGTGAGAGAGAGAGAGAGGGGGACGGGATTGTGAGAGAGAGAGAGACAGAGGGGGACGGGATTGTGAGAGAGAGAGAGAGACAGAGGGGGACGGGATTGTGAGAGAGAGAGAGACAGAGGGGGACGGGATTGTGAGAGAGAGAGAGAGAGACAGAGGGGGACGGGATTGTGAGAGGGAGAGAGAGAGACAGAGGGGGACGGGATTGTGTGAGAGAGAGAGAGAGAGACAGAGGGGGACGGGATTGTGAGAGAGAGAGAGAGACTGAGGGGGACGGGATTGTGAGAGAGAGAGACAGAGGAGGACGGGATTGTGAGAGAGAGAGAGAGACAGAGGGGGACGGGATTGTGAGAGAGAGAGAGAGACAGAGGGGGACGGGATTGTGAGAGAGAGAGAGAGACAGAGGGGGACGGGATTGTGAGAGAGAGAGAGAGAGAGACAGAGGAGGATGGGATTGTGAGAGAGAGAGAGAGAGAGACAGAGGGGGATGGGATTGTGAGAGAGAGAGAGAGAGACAGAGGAGGACGGGATTGTGAGAGAGAGAGAGAGACAGAGGGGGACGGGATTGTGAGAGAGAGAGAGACAGAGGGGGACGGGATTGTGAGAGAGAGAGACAGAGGGGGACGGGATTGTGAGAGAGAGAGAGAGAGACAGAGGAGGACGGGATTGTGAGAGAGAGAGAGACAGAGGGGGACGGGATTGTGAGAGAGAGAGAGAGACAGAGGAGGACGGGATTGTGAGAGAGAGAGAGACAGAGGGGGACGGGATTGTGACAGAGAGAGAGATAGAGACAGAGGAGGACGGGATTGTGTGAGAGAGAGAGACAGAGGGGGACGGGATTGTGAGAGAGAGAGAGAGAACAGAGGGGGACGGGATTGTGAGAGAGAGAGAGAGACAGAGGGGGACGGGATTGTGAGAGAGAGAGAGACAGAGGGGGACGGGATTGTGAGAGAGAGAGAGAGAGACAGAGGAGGACGGGATTGTGAGAGAGAGAGAGAGAGAGAGAGAGTGGGACGTGATTGTGTGAGAGAGAGAGACAGAGGGGGACGGGATTGTGAGAGAGAGAGAGACAGAGGAGGACGGGATTGTGAGAGAGAGAGACAGAGGGGGACGGGATTGTGAGAGAGAGAGACAGAGGGGGACGGGATTGTGAGAGAGAGAGAGACAGAGGGGGACGGGATTGTGAGAGAGAGAGAGAGAGACAGAGGAGGACGGGATTGTGAGAGAGAGAGAGAGAGAGGGGGACGTGATTGTGTGAGAGAGAGAGACAGAGGGGGACGGGTTTGTGAGAGAGACAGAGGAGGACGGGATTGTGAGAGAGAGAGAGAGAGAGACAGAGGAGGACGGGATTGTGAGAGAGAGAGACAGAGGGGGACGGGATTGTGAGAGAGAGAGAGAGACAGAGGAGGACGGGATTGTGAGAGAGAGAGAGAGACAGAGGAGGACGGGATTGTGAGAGAGAGAGAGAGACAGAGGGGGATGGGATTGTGAGAGAGAGAGAGAGACAGAGGGGGACGGGATTGTGAGAGAGAGAGAGACAGAGGGGGACGGGATTGTGAGAGAGAGAGAGAGACAGAGGGGGACGGGATTGTGAGAGAGAGAGAGAGAGAGACAGAGGAGGACGGGATTGTGAGAGAGAGAGAGACAGAGGAGGACGGGAGTGAGAGAGAGAGAGACAGAGGAGGACGGGAGTGAGAGAGAGAGAGACAGAGGAGGACGGGATTGTGAGAGAGAGAGAGAGAGACAGAGGGGGACGGGATTGTGAGAGAGAGAGAGAGAGACAGAGGAGGACGGGATTGTGAGAGAGAGAGAGAGACAGAGGAGGACGGGATTGTGAGAGAGAGAGAGAGACAGAGGGGGACGGGATTGTGAGAGAGAGAGAGACAGAGGAGGACGGGAGTGAGAGAGAGAGAGAGAGACAGAGGAGGACGGGATTGTGAGAGAGAGAGAGAGAGACAGAGGAGGACGGGATTGTGAGAGAGAGAGAGAGAGAGACAGAGGAGGACGGGATTGTGAGAGAGAGAGAGAGACCGAGGGGGACGGGATTGTGAGAGAGAGAGAGAGAGACAGAGGAGGACGGGATTGTGAGAGAGAGAGAGACAGAGGGGGACGGGATTGTGAGAGAGAGAGAGAGAGACAGAGGAGGACGGGATTGTGAGAGAGAGAGAGAGACCGAGGGGGACGGGATTGTGAGAGAGAGAGAGAGAGACAGAGGGGGACGGGATTGTGAGAGAGACAGAGGAGGACGGGATTGTGAGAGAGAGAGAGAGACAGAGGAGGACGGGAGTGAGAGAGAGAGAGACAGACAGATGGGGGCGGGATTGTGAGAGAGAGAGAGAGACAGAGGGGGACGGGATTGTGAGAGAGAGAGAGAGAGACAGAGGAGGACGGGATTGTGAGAGAGAGAGAGAGAGACAGAGGGGGACGGGATTGTGAGAGAGAGAGAGACAGAGGGGGACGGGATTGTGAGAGAGAGAGAGAGAGACAGAGGAGGACGGGATTGTGAGAGAGAGAGAGAGACAGGGGGACGGGATTGTGAGAGAGAGAGAGAGACAGAGGGGGACGGGATTGTGAGAGAGAGAGAGAGACAGAGGAGGACGGGATTGTGAGAGAGACAGAGGGGGACGGGATTGTGAGAGAGAGAGAGAGAGACAGAGGAGGACGGGATTGTGTGAGAGAGAGAGAGACAGAGGGGGACGGGATTGTGAGAGAGAGAGAGACAGAGGAAGACGGGATTGTGAGAGAGAGAGAGAGACAGAGGAGGACGGGATTGTGAGAGAGAGAGAGAGACAGAGGGGGACGGGATTGTGAGAGAGAGAGAGAGAGACAGAGGGGGACGGGATTGTGTGAGAGAGAGAGAGAGAGAGACAGAGGGGGACAGGATTGTGAAAGAGAGAGAGAGACAGAGAGGGACGGGATTGTGAGAGAGAGAGACAGAGGAGGACGGGATTGTGAGAGAGAGAGAGATACAGAGGGGGACAGGATTGTGAGAGAGAGAGAGAGAGACAGAGGGGGACGGGATTGTGAGAGAGAGAGAGAGAGAGAGACAGAGGAGGACGGGATTGTGAGAGAGAGAGAGAGAGACAGAGGGGGACGGGATTGAGAGAGAGAGACAGAGGGGGACGGGATTGTGAGAGAGAGAGAGAGACAGAGGGGGACGGGATTGTGAGAGAGAGACAGAGGGGGACGGGATTGTGAGAGAGAGAGAGACAGAGGGGGACGGGATTGTGAGAGAGAGAGAGAGAGACAGAGGGGGACGGGATTGTGAGAGAGAGAGAGAGACAGAGGGGGACGGGATTGTGAGAGAGAGAGACAGCGGGGGACGGGATTGTGAGAGAGAGAGAGAGAGACAGAGGGGGACGGGATTGTGAGAGAGAGAGAGACAGAGGGGGACGGGATTGTGAGAGAGAGAGAGAGACAGAGGGGGACGGGATTGTGAGAGAGAGAGAGAGACAGAGGAGGACGGGATTGTGAGAGAGAGAGAGACAGAGGAGGACGGGATTGTGAGAGAGAGAGAGAGAGACAGAGGAGGACGGGATTGTGAGAGAGAGAGAGAGAGACAGAGGGGGACGGGATTGTGAGAGAGAGAGAGACAGAGGGGGACGGGATTGTGAGAGAGAGAGAGAGAGACAGAGGGGGACGGGAGTGTGAGAGAGAGAGAGAGAGAGAGAGAGACCGAGGAGGACGGGATTGTGAGAGAGAGAGAGAGAGACAGAGGAGGACGGGATTGTGAGAGAGAGAGACAGAGGAGGACGGGATTGTGAGAGAGAGAGAGAGAGACAGAGGAGGACGGGATTGTGAGAGAGAGAGACAGAGGGGGACGGGAGTGTGAGAGAGAGAGAGACCGAGGAGGACGGGATTGTGAGAGAGGGAGAGAGACAGAGGAGGACGGGATTGTGAGAGAGAGAGACAGAGGAGGACGGGATTGTGAGAGAGAGAGAGAGAGAGACAGAGGAGGACGGGATTGTGAGAGAGAGAGAGAGAGACCGAGGGGGACGGGATTGTGAGAGAGAGAGAGAGACAGAGGGGGACGGGATTGTGTGAGAGAAAGAGAGACAGAGGAGGACGGGATTGTGAGAGAGAGAGAGAGACAGGGGGGACGGGATTGTGAGAGAGAGAGAGAGAGGGGGACGGGATTGTGAGAGAGAGAGAGACAGAGGGGGACGGCATTGTGAGAGAGAGAGAGACAGAGGGGGACGGGATTTTGAGAGAGAGAGAGAGACAGAGGGGGACGGGATTGTGAGAGAGAGAGAGAGGGGGACGGGATTGTGAGAGAGAGAGAGACAGAGGGGGACGGGATTGTGAGAGAGAGAGAGAGACAGAGGGGGACGGGATTGTGAGAGAGAGAGAGACAGAGGGGGACGGGATTGTGAGAGAGAGAGAGAGAGACAGAGGGGGACGGGATTGTGAGAGGGAGAGAGAGAGACAGAGGGGGACGGGATTGTGTGAGAGAGACAGAGGGGGACGGGATTGTGAGAGAGAGAGAGAGACTGAGGGGGACGGGATTGTGAGAGAGAGAGACAGAGGAGGACGGGATTGTGAGAGAGAGAGAGAGACAGAGGGGGACGGGATTGTGAGAGAGAGAGAGAGACAGAGGGGGACGGGATTGTGAGAGAGAGAGACAGAGGAGGACGGGATTGTGAGAGAGAGAGAGAGACAGAGGGGGACGGGATTGTGAGAGAGAGAGAGAGAGACAGAGGGGGACGGGATTGTGAGAGAGAGAGAGAGAGAGACAGAGGAGGACGGGATTGTGAGAGAGAGAGAGAGAGAGACAGAGGGGGATGGGATTGTGAGAGAGAGAGAGAGAGACAGAGGAGGACGGGATTGTGAGAGAGAGAGAGAGACAGAGGGGGACGGGATTGTGAGAGAGAGAGAGACAGAGGGGGACGGGATTGTGAGAGAGAGAGACAGAGGGGGACGGGATTGTGAGAGAGAGAGAGAGACAGAGGAGGACGGGATTGTGAGAGAGAGAGAGACAGAGGGGGACGGGATTGTGAGAGAGAGAGAGAGACAGAGGAGGACGGGATTGTGAGAGAGAGAGAGACAGAGGGGGACGGGATTGTGACAGAGAGAGAGATAGAGACAGAGGAGGACGGGATTGTGTGAGAGAGAGAGACAGAGGGGGACGGGATTGTGAGAGAGAGAGAGAGAACAGAGGGGGACGGGATTGTGAGAGAGAGAGAGAGACAGAGGGGGACGGGATTGTGAGAGAGAGAGAGACAGAGGGGGACGGGATTGTGAGAGAGAGAGAGAGAGACAGAGGAGGACGGGATTGTGAGAGAGAGAGAGAGAGAGAGAGAGTGGGACGTGATTGTGTGAGAGAGAGAGACAGAGGGGGACGGGATTGTGAGAGAGAGAGAGACAGAGGAGGACGGGATTGTGAGAGAGAGAGACAGAGGGGGACGGGATTGTGAGAGAGAGAGACAGAGGGGGACGGGATTGTGAGAGAGAGAGAGACAGAGGAGGACGGGATTGTGAGAGAGAGAGAGAGACAGAGGAGGACGGGATTGTGAGAGAGAGAGAGAGACAGAGGGGGATGGGATTGTGAGAGAGAGAGAGAGACAGAGGGGGACGGGATTGTGAGAGAGAGAGAGACAGGGGGGGACGGGATTGTGTGAGAGAGAGAGAGACAGAGGGGGACGGGATTGTGAGAGAGAGAGAGAGAGAGAGACAGAGGAGGACGGGATTGTGAGAGAGAGAGAGACAGAGGAGGACGGGAGTGAGAGAGAGAGAGACAGAGGAGGACGGGAGTGCGAGAGAGAGAGACAGAGGAGGACGGGATTGTGAGAGAGAGAGAGAGAGACAGAGGGGGACGGGATTGTGAGAGAGAGAGAGAGAGACCGAGGAGGACGGGATTGTGAGAGAGAGAGAGAGACAGGGGGGGACGGGATTGTGAGAGAGAGAGAGACAGAGGAGGACGGGAGTGAGAGAGAGAGAGAGAGACAGAGGAGGACGGGATTGTGAGAGAGAGAGAGAGAGAGACAGAGGAGGACGGGATTGTGAGAGAGAGAGAGAGAGAGACAGAGGAGGACGGGATTGTGAGAGAGAGAGAGAGACCGAGGGGGACGGGATTGTGAGAGAGAGAGAGAGAGACAGAGGAGGACGGGATTGTGAGAGAGAGAGAGACAGAGGGGGACGGGATTGTGAGAGAGAGAGAGAGAGACAGAGGAGGACGGGATTGTGAGAGAGAGAGAGAGACCGAGGGGGACGGGATTGTGAGAGAGAGAGAGAGAGACAGAGGGGGACGGGATTGTGAGAGAGACAGAGGAGGACGGGATTGTGAGAGAGAGAGAGAGACAGAGGAGGACGGGAGTGAGAGAGAGAGAGACAGACAGAGGGGGACGGGATTGTGAGAGAGAGAGAGAGACAGAGGGGGACGGGATTGTGAGAGAGAGAGAGAGAGAGACAGAGGAGGACGGGATTGTGAGAGAGAGAGAGAGAGACAGAGGGGGACGGGATTGTGAGAGAGAGAGAGACAGAGGGGGACGGGATTGTGAGAGAGAGAGAGAGAGACAGAGGAGGACGGGATTGTGAGAGAGAGAGAGAGACAGGGGGACGGGATTGTGAGAGAGAGAGAGAGACAGAGGGGGACGGGATTGTGAGAGAGAGAGACAGAGGGGGGCGGGATTGTGTGAGAGAGAGAGAGACAGAGGGGACGGGATTGTGAGAGAGACAGAGGGGGACGGGATTGTGAGAGAGAGAGAGAGAGACAGAGGAGGACGGGATTGTGTGAGAGAGAGAGAGACAGAGGGGGACGGGATTGTGAGAGAGAGAGAGACAGAGGAGGACGGGATTGTGAGAGAGAGAGAGAGTCAGAGGAGGACGGGATTGTGAGAGAGAGAGAGAGACAGGGGGGGACGGGATTGTGAGAGAGAGAGAGAGAGACAGAGGGGGACGGGATTGTGTGAGAGAGAGAGAGAGAGAGACAGAGGGGGACAGGATTGTGAAAGAGAGAGAGAGACAGAGAGGGACGGGATTGTGAGAGAGAGAGAGAGAGACAGAGGAGGACGGGATTGTGAGAGAGAGAGAGATACAGAGGGGGACAGGATTGTGAAAGAGAGAGAGAGACAGAGGGGGACGGGATTGTGAGAGAGAGACAGAGGAGGACGGGATTGTGAAGAGAGAGAGAGACAGAGGAGGACGGGATTGTGAGAGAGAGAGAGAGAGACAGAGGGGGACGGGATTGTGAGAGAGAGAGAGAGAGAGAGAGAGACAGAGGGGGACGGGATTGTGAGAGAGAGAGAGAGAGAGACAGAGGGGGACGGGATTGTGAGAGAGAGAGAGAGAGACAGAGGGGGACGGTAGTGTGAGAGAGAGATAGAGAGAGAGAGAGACCGAGGAGGACGGGATTGTGAGAGAGAGAGAGAGACAGAGGAGGACGGGATTGTGAGAGAGAGAGACAGAGGAGGACGGGATTGTGAGAGAGAGAGAGAGAGAGACAGAGGGGGACGGGATTGTGAGAGAGAGAGAGAGAGACAGAGGAGGACGGGATTGTGAGAGAGAGAGAGAGACAGAGGGGGACGGGATTGTGAGAGAGAGAGAGACAGAGGGGGACGGGATTGTGAGAGAGAGAGAGACAGAGGGGGACGGGATTGTGAGAGAGAGAGACAGAGGGGGACGGGATTGTGAGAGAGAGAGAGAGACAGAGGAGGACGGGATTGTGAGAGAGAGAGAGACAGGGGGGGACGGGATTGTGAGAGAGAGAGAGAGACAGAGGAGGACGGGATTGTGAGAGAGAGAGAGACAGAGGGGGACGGGATTGTGACAGAGAGAGAGAGAGAGACAGAGGAGGACGGGATTGTGTGAGAGAGAGAGACAGAGGGGGACGGGATTGTGAGAGAGAGAGAGAGAACAGAGGGGGACGGGATTGTGAGAGAGAGAGAGAGACAGAGGGGGACGGGATTGTGAGAGAGAGAGAGACAGAGGGGGACGGGATTGTGAGAGAGAGAGAGAGAGACAGAGGAGGACGGGATTGTGAGAGAGAGAGAGAGAGAGGGGGACGTGATTGTGTGAGAGAGAGAGACAGAGGGGGACGGGTTTGTGAGAGAGACAGAGGAGGACGGGATTGTGAGAGAGAGAGAGAGAGAGACAGAGGAGGACGGGATTGTGAGAGAGAGAGACAGAGGGGGACGGGATTGTGAGAGAGAGAGAGACAGAGGAGGACGGGATTGTGAGAGAGAGAGAGAGACAGAGGAGGACGGGATTGTGAGAGAGAGAGAGAGACAGAGGGGGATGTGATTGTGAGAGAGAGAGAGAGACAGAGGGGGACGGGATTGTGAGAGAGAGAGAGACAGAGGGGGACGGGATTGTGAGAGAGAGAGAGAGACAGAGGGGGACGGGATTGTGAGAGAGAGAGAGAGAGAGACAGAGGAGGACGGGATTGTGAGAGAGAGAGAGACAGAGGAGGACGGGAGTGAGAGAGAGAGAGACAGAGGAGGACGGGAGTGAGAGAGAGAGAGACAGAGGAGGACGGGATTGTGAGAGAGAGAGAGAGAGACAGAGGGGGACGGGATTGTGAGAGAGAGAGAGAGAGACAGAGGAGGACGGGATTGTGAGAGAGAGAGAGAGACAGAGGAGGACGGGATTGTGAGAGAGAGAGAGAGACAGAGGGGGACGGGATTGTGAGAGAGAGAGAGACAGAGGAGGACGGGAGTGAGAGAGAGAGAGAGAGACAGAGGAGGACGGGATTGTGAGAGAGAGAGAGAGAGACAGAGGAGGACGGGATTGTGAGAGAGAGAGAGAGAGAGACAGAGGAGGACGGGATTGTGAGAGAGAGAGAGAGACCGAGGGGGACGGGATTGTGAGAGAGAGAGAGAGAGACAGAGGAGGACGGGATTGTGAGAGAGAGAGAGACAGAGGGGGACGGGATTGTGAGAGAGAGAGAGAGAGACAGAGGAGGACGGGATTGTGAGAGAGAGAGAGAGACCGAGGGGGACGGGATTGTGAGAGAGAGAGAGAGACAGAGGGGGACGGGATTGTGAGAGAGACAGAGGAGGACGGGATTGTGAGAGAGAGAGAGAGACAGAGGAGGACGGGAGTGAGAGAGAGAGAGACAGACAGATGGGGGCGGGATTGTGAGAGAGAGAGAGAGACAGAGGGGGACGGGATTGTGAGAGAAAGAGAGAGAGACAGAGGAGGACGGGATTGTGAGAGAGAGAGAGAGAGACAGAGGGGGACGGGATTGTGAGAGAGAGAGAGACAGAGGGGGACGGGATTGTGAGAGAGAGAGAGAGAGACAGAGGAGGACGGGATTGTGAGAGAGAGAGAGAGACAGGGGGACGGGATTGTGAGAGAGAGAGAGAGACAGAGGGGGACGGGATTGTGAGAGAGAGAGAGAGACAGAGGAGGACGGGATTGTGAGAGAGACAGAGGGGGACGGGATTGTGAGAGAGAGAGAGAGAGAGACAGAGGAGGACGGGATTGTGTGAGAGAGAGAGAGACAGAGGGGGACGGGATTGTGAGAGAGAGAGAGACAGAGGAGGACGGGATTGTGAGAGAGAGAGAGAGACAGAGGAGGACGGGATTGTGAGAGAGAGAGAGAGACAGAGGGGGACGGGATTGTGAGAGAGAGAGAGAGAGACAGAGGGGGACGGGATTGTGTGAGAGAGAGAGAGAGAGAGACAGAGGGGGACAGGATTGTGAAAGAGAGAGAGCGACAGAGAGGGACGGGATTGTGAGAGAGAGAGACAGAGGAGGACGGGATTGTGAGAGAGAGAGAGATACAGAGGGGGACAGGATTGTGAAAGAGAGAGAGAGACAGAGGGGGACGGGATTGTGAGAGAGAGAGAGAGAGACAGAGGAGGACGGGATTGTGAGAGAGAGAGAGAGACAGAGGAGGACGGGATTGTGAGAGAGAGAGAGAGAGACAGAGGGGGACGGGATTGTGAGAGAGAGAGACAGAGGGGGACGGGATTGTGAGAGAGCGAGAGAGAGAGACAGAGGGGGACGGGATTGTGAGAGAGAGAGAGAGACAGCGGAGGACGGGATTGTGAGAGAGAGAGAGAGAGACCGAGGAGGACGGGATTGTGAGAGAGAGAGAGGGACAGAGGGCGACGGGATTGTGAGAGAGAGAGAGAGAGACAGAGGAGGACGGGATTGTGAGAGAGAGAGAGACAGAGGAGGACGGGATTGTGAGAGAGAGAGAGAGACAGAGGGGGACGGGATTGTGAGAGAGAGAGAGAGACAGAGGGGGACGGGATTCTGAGAGAGAGAGAGAGACAGAGGAGGACGGGATTGTGAGAGAGAGAGAGAGACAGAGGAGGATGGGATTGTGAGAGAGAGAGAGAGAGAGACAGAGGAGGACGGGATTGTGAGAGAGAGAGAGACAGAGGAGGACGGGATTGTGAGAGAGAGAGAGAGACAGAGGAGGACGGGATTGTGAGAGAGAGAGAGAGACAGAGGGGGACGGGATTGTGAGAGAGAGAGAGAGACAGGGGGGGACGGGATTGTGAGAGAGAGAGAGACAGAGGAGGACGGGATTGTGAGAGAGAGAGAGACAGAGGGGGACGGGAGTGTGAGAGAGAGAGAGAGAGACAGAGGGGGGCGGGATTGTGAGAGAGAGAGAGAGAGACAGAGGAGGACGGGATTGTGAGAGAGAGAGAGAGACAGAGGAGGACGGGATTGTGAGAGAGAGAGAGAGAGACAGAGGAGGATGGGATTGTGAGAGAGAGAGAGAGACAGAGGAGGACGGGATTGTGAGAGAGAGACAGAGGAGGACGGGATTGTGAGAGAGAGAGAGACAGAGAGACAGAGGAGGACGGGATTGTGAGAGAGAGAGAGAGAGACAGGAGGACGGGATTGTGAGAGAGAGAGAGAGAGACAGAGGGGGACGGGATTGTGAGACAGAGAGACAGAGGGGGACGGGAGTGAGAGAGAGAGAGAGAGACAGAGGGGGGCGGGATTGTGAGAGAGAGAGAGAGAGAGACAGAGGAGGACGGGATTGTGAGAGAGAGAGAGAGACAGAGGGGGACGGGATTGTGAGAGAGAGAGACAGAGGGGGACGGGATTGAGAGAGAGAGAGAGAGAGACAGAGGGGGACGGGATTGTGAGAGAGAGAGAGAGACAGAGGGGGACGGGCTTGTGAGAGAGAGACAGAGGGGGACGGGATTGTGAGAGAGAGAGAGACAGAGGGGGACGGGATTGTGAGAGAGAGAGAGAGAGACAGAGGGGGACGGGATTGTGAGAGAGAGAGAGAGACAGAGGGGGACGGGATTGTGAGAGAGAGAGACAGAGGGGGACGGGATTGTGAGAGAGAGAGAGAGAGACAGAGGGGGACGGGATTGTGAGAGAGAGAGAGAGACAGAGGGGGACGGGATTGTGAGAGAGAGAGAGATACAGAGGGGGACGGGATAGTGAGAGAGAGAGAGAGACAGAGGAGGACGGGATTGTGAGAGAGAGAGAGAAAGACAGAGGAGGACGGGATTGTGAGAGAGAGAGAGAGAGACAGAGGGGACGGGAGTGTGAGAGAGAGAGAGAGAGAGAGAGAGACCGAGGATGACGGGATTGTGAGAGAGAGACAGAGGAGGACGGGATTGTGAGAGAGAGAGACAGAGGAGGACGGGATTGTGAGAGAGAGAGAGAGAGACAGAGGAGGACGGGATTGTGAGAGAGAGAGAGAGAGACCGAGGGGGACGGGATTGTGAGAGAGAGAGAGAGACAGGGGGGGACGGGATTGTGTGAGAGAGAGAGAGACAGAGGAGGACGGGATTGTGAGAGAGAGAGAGAGACAGGGGGGACGGGATTGTGAGAGAGAGAGAGAGAGGGGGACGGGATTGTGAGAGAGAGAGAGACAGAGGGGGACGGCATTGTGAGAGAGAGAGAGACAGAGGGGGACGGGATTTTGAGAGAGAGAGAGACAGAGACAGAGGAGGACGGGATTGTGAGAGAGAGAGAGAGGGGGACGGGATTGTGAGAGAGAGAGAGACAGAGGGGGACGGGATTGTGAGAGAGAGAGAGAGACAGGGGGGGACGGGATTGTGAGAGAGAGAGAGACAGAGGGGGACGGGATTGTGAGAGAGAGAGAGAGACAGAGGGGGACGGGATTGTGAGAGGGAGAGCGAGAGACAGAGGGGGACGGGATTGTGTGAGAGAGAGAGAGAGACAGAGGGGGACGGGATTGTGAGAGAGAGAGAGAGACAGAGGGGGACGGGATTGTGAGAGATAGAGACAGAGGAGGACGGGATTGTGAGAGAGAGAGAGAGACAGAGGGGGACGGGATTGTGAGAGAGAGAGAGAGACAGAGGGGGACGGGATTGTGAGAGAGAGAGACAGAGGAGGACGGGATTGTGAGAGAGAGAGAGACACAGAGGGGGACGGGATTGTGAGAGAGAGAGACAGAGGAGGACGGGATTGTGAGAGAGAGAGAGAGAGACAGAGGAGGACGGGATTGTGAGAGAGAGAGAGAGAGACCGAGGGGGACGGGATTGTGAGAGAGAGAGAGAGACAGAGGAGGACGGGATTGTGAGAGAGAGAGAGAGACAGGGGGGACGGGATTGTGAGAGAGAGAGAGAGGGGGACGGGATTGTGAGAGAGAGAGAGACAGAGGGGGACGGCATTGTGAGAGAGAGAGAGACAGAGGGGGACGGGATTTTGAGAGAGAGAGAGAGACAGAGGGGGACGGGATTGTGAGAGAGAGAGAGAGACAGAGGAGGACGGGATTGTGAGAGAGAGAGAGAGACAGAGGGGGACGGGATTGTGAGAGAGAGAGAGAGACAGGGGGGGACGGGATTGTGAGAGAGAGAGAGACAGAGGAGGACGGGATTGTGAGAGAGAGAGAGACAGAGGGGGACGGGAGTGTGAGAGAGAGAGAGAGAGACAGGGGGGGGCGGGATTGTGAGAGAGAGAGAGAGAGACAGAGGAGGACGGGATTGTGAGAGAGAGAGAGAGACAGAGGAGGACGGGATTGTGAGAGAGAGAGAGAGAGACAGAGGAGGATGGGATTGTGAGAGAGAGAGAGAGACAGGAGGACGGGATTGTGAGAGAGAGACAGAGGAGGACGGGATTGTGAGAGAGAGAGAGACAGAGAGACAGAGGAGGACGGGATTGTGAGAGAGAGAGAGAGAGACAGGAGGACGGGATTGTGAGAGAGAGAGAGAGAGACAGAGGGGGACGGGATTGTGAGACAGAGAGACAGAGGGGGACGGGAGTGAGAGAGAGAGAGAGAGACAGAGGGGGGCGGGATTGTGAGAGAGAGAGAGAGAGAGACAGAGGAGGACGGGATTGTGAGAGAGAGAGAGAGACAGAGGGGGACGGGATTGTGAGAGAGAGAGACAGAGGGGGACGGGATTGAGAGAGAGAGAGAGAGAGACAGAGGGGGACGGGATTGTGAGAGAGAGAGAGAGACAGAGGGGGACGGGCTTGTGAGAGAGAGACAGAGGGGGACGGGATTGTGAGAGAGAGAGAGACAGAGGGGGACGGGATTGTGAGAGAGAGAGAGAGACAGAGGGGGACGGGATTGTGAGAGAGAGAGACAGAGGGGGACGGGATTGTGAGAGAGAGAGAGAGAGACAGAGGGGGACGGGATTGTGAGAGAGAGAGAGAGACAGAGGGGGACGGGATTGTGAGAGAGAGAGAGATACAGAGGGGGACGGGATAGTGAGAGAGAGAGAGAGACAGAGGAGGACGGGATTGTGAGAGAGAGAGAGAGACAGAGGAGGACGGGATTGTGAGAGAGAGAGAGAGAGACAGAGGGGGACGGGAGTGTGAGAGAGAGAGAGAGAGAGAGAGAGACCGAGGAGGACGGGATTGTGAGAGAGAGACAGAGGAGGACGGGATTGTGAGAGAGAGAGACAGAGGAGGACGGGATTGTGAGAGAGAGAGAGAGACAGAGGAGGACGGGATTGTGAGAGAGAGAGAGAGACAGAGGGGGACGGGATTGTGAGAGAGAGAGAGAGACAGAGGAGGACGGGATTGTGAGAGAGAGAGAGAGAGAGACAGAGGAGGACGGGATTGTGAGAGAGAGAGAGACAGAGGAGGACGGGATTGTGAGAGAGAGAGAGACAGTGGGGGACGGGAGTGTGAGAGAGAGAGAGAGAGACAGAGGGGGGCGGGATTGTGAGAGAGAGAGAGAGAGACAGAGGAGGACGGGATTGTGAGAGAGACAGAGAGACAGAGGAGGACGGGATTGTGAGAGAGAGAGAGAGAGACAGAGGAGGATGGGATTGTGAGAGAGAGAGAGAGACAGAGGAGGACGGGATTGTGAGAGAGAGACAGAGGAGGACGGGATTGTGAGAGAGAGAGAGACAGAGAGACAGAGGGGGACGGGAGTGAGAGAGAGAGAGAGAGACAGAGGGGGGCGGGATTGTGAGAGAGAGAGAGAGAGAGACAGAGGAGGACGGGATTGTGAGAGAGAGAGAGAGACAGAGGGGGACGGGATTGTGAGAGAGAGAGACAGGGGGGGACGGGATTGAGAGAGAGAGAGAGAGAGACAGAGGGGGACGGGATTGTGAGAGAGAGAGAGAGACAGAGGGGGACGGGCTTGTGAGAGAGAGACAGAGGGGGACGGGATTGTGAGAGAGAGAGAGACAGAGGGGACGGGATTGTGAGAGAGAGAGAGAGAGACAGAGGGGGACGGGATTGTGAGAGAGAGAGAGAGAGAGACAGAGGGGGACGGGATTGTGAGAGAGAGAGACAGAGGGGGACGGGATTGTGAGAGAGAGAGAGAGAGACAGAGGGGGACGGGATTGTGAGAGAGAGAGAGAGACAGAGGGGGACGGGATTGTGAGAGAGAGAGAGATACAGAGGGGGACGGGATAGTGAGAGAGAGAGAGAGACAGAGGAGGACGGGATTGTGAGAGAGAGAGAGAGAGACAGAGGAGGACGGGATTGTGAGAGAGAGAGAGAGAGACAGAGGGGGACGGGAGTGTGAGAGAGAGAGAGAGAGAGAGAGAGACCGAGGAGGACGGGATTGTGAGAGAGAGACAGAGGAGGACGGGATTGTGAGAGAGAGAGACAGAGGAGGACGGGATTGTGAGAGAGAGAGAGAGAGACAGAGGAGGACGGGATTGTGAGAGAGAGAGAGAGAGACCGAGGGGGACGGGATTGTGAGAGAGAGAGAGAGACAGGGGGGGACGGGATTGTGTGAGAGAGAGAGAGACAGAGGAGGACGGGATTGTGAGAGAGAGAGAGAGACAGGGGGGACGGGATTGTGAGAGAGAGAGAGAGAGGGGGACGGGATTGTGAGAGAGAGAGAGACAGAGGGGGACGGCATTGTGAGAGAGAGAGAGACAGAGGGGGACGGGATTTTGAGAGAGAGAGACAGAGACAGAGGGGGACGGGATTGTGAGAGAGAGAGAGGGGGACGGGATTGTGAGAGAGAGAGAGACAGAGGGGGACGGGATTGTGAGAGAGAGAGAGAGACAGGGGGGGACGGGATTGTGAGAGAGAGAGAGACAGAGGGGGACGGGATTGTGAGAGAGAGAGAGAGACAGAGGGGGACGGGATTGTGAGAGGGAGAGAGAGAGACAGAGGGGGACGGGATTGTGTGAGAGAGAGAGAGAGACAGAGGGGGACGGGATTGTGAGAGAGAGAGAGAGACAGAGGAGGACGGGATTGTGAGAGAGAGAGAGAGAGACCGAGGGGGACGGGATTGTGAGAGAGAGAGAGAGACAGGGGGGGACGGGATTGTGTGAGAGAGAGAGAGACAGAGGAGGACGGGATTGTGAGAGAGAGAGAGACAGAGGGGGACGGGAGTGTGAGAGAGAGAGAGAGAGACAGAGGGGGGCGGGATTGTGAGAGAGAGAGAGAGAGACAGAGGAGGACGGGATTGTGAGAGAGACAGAGAGACAGAGGAGGACGGGATTGTGAGAGAGAGAGAGAGAGACAGAGGAGGATGGGATTGTGAGAGAGAGAGAGAGACAGAGGAGGACGGGATTGTGAGAGAGAGACAGAGGAGGACGGGATTGTGAGAGAGAGAGAGACAGAGAGACAGAGGAGGACGGGATTGTGAGAGAGAGAGAGAGAGACAGGAGGACGGGATTGTGAGAGAGAGAGAGAGAGACAGAGGGGGACGGGATTGTGAGACAGAGAGACAGAGGGGGACGGGAGTGAGAGAGAGAGAGAGAGACAGAGGGGGGCGGGATTGTGAGAGAGAGAGAGAGAGAGAGACAGAGGAGGACGGGATTGTGAGAGAGAGAGAGAGACAGAGGGGGACGGGATTGTGAGAGAGAGAGACAGGGGGGGACGGGATTGAGAGAGAGAGAGAGAGAGACAGAGGGGGACGGGATTGTGAGAGAGAGAGAGAGACAGAGGGGGACGGGCTTGTGAGAGAGAGACAGAGGGGGACGGGATTGTGAGAGAGAGAGAGACAGAGGGGGACGGGATTGTGAGAGAGAGAGAGAGAGACAGAGGGGGACGGGATTGTGAGAGAGAGAGAGAGACAGAGGGGGACGGGATTGTGAGAGAGAGAGACAGAGGGGGACGGGATTGTGAGAGAGAGAGAGAGAGACAGAGGGGGACGGGATTGTGAGAGAGAGAGAGAGACAGAGGGGGACGGGATTGTGAGAGAGAGAGAGATACAGAGGGGGACGGGATAGTGAGAGAGAGAGAGAGACAGAGGAGGACGGGATTGTGAGAGAGAGAGAGAGAGACAGAGGAGGACGGGATTGTGAGAGAGAGAGAGAGAGACAGAGGGGGACGGGAGTGTGAGAGAGAGAGAGAGAGAGAGAGAGACCGAGGAGGACGGGATTGTGAGAGAGAGACAGAGGAGGACGGGATTGTGAGAGAGAGAGACAGAGGAGGACGGGATTGTGAGAGAGAGAGAGAGAGAGACAGAGGAGGACGGGATTGTGAGAGAGAGAGAGAGAGACCGAGGGGGACGGGATTGTGAGAGAGAGAGAGAGACAGGGGGGGACGGGATTGTGTGAGAGAGAGAGAGACAGAGGAGGACGGGATTGTGAGAGAGAGAGAGAGACAGGGGGGACGGGATTGTGAGAGAGAGAGAGAGAGGGGGACGGGATTGTGAGAGAGAGAGAGACAGAGGGGGACGGCATTGTGAGAGAGAGAGAGACAGAGGGGGACGGGATTTTGAGAGAGAGAGACAGAGACAGAGGGGGACGGGATTGTGAGAGAGAGAGAGGGGGACGGGATTGTGAGAGAGAGAGAGACAGAGGGGGACGGGATTGTGAGAGAGAGAGAGAGACAGGGGGGGACGGGATTGTGAGAGAGAGAGAGACAGAGGGGGACGGGATTGTGAGAGAGAGAGAGAGACAGAGGGGGACGGGATTGTGAGAGGGAGAGAGAGAGACAGAGGGGGACGGGATTGTGTGAGAGAGAGAGAGAGACAGAGGGGGACGGGATTGTGAGAGAGAGAGAGAGACAGAGGGGGACGGGATTGTGAGAGATAGAGACAGAGGAGGACGGGATTGTGAGAGAGAGAGAGAGACAGAGGGGGACGGGATTGTGAGAGAGAGAGAGAGACAGAGGGGGACGGGATTGTGAGAGAGAGAGACAGAGGAGGACGGGATTGTGAGAGAGAGAGAGACACAGAGGGGGACGGGATTGTGAGAGAGAGAGACAGAGGAGGACGGGATTGTGAGAGAGAGAGAGAGAGACAGAGGAGGACGGGATTGTGAGAGAGAGAGAGAGAGACCGAGGGGGACGGGATTGTGAGAGAGAGAGAGAGACAGAGGAGGACGGGATTGTGAGAGAGAGAGAGAGACAGGGGGGACGGGATTGTGAGAGAGAGAGAGAGAGAGGGGGACGGGATTGTGAGAGAGAGAGAGACAGAGGGGGACGGCATTGTGAGAGAGAGAGAGACAGAGGGGGACGGGATTTTGAGAGAGAGAGAGAGACAGAGGGGGACGGGATTGTGAGAGAGAGAGAGAGGGGGACGGGATTGTGAGAGAGAGAGAGACAGAGGGGGACGGGATTGTGAGAGAGAGAGAGACAGAGGAGGACGGGATTGTGAGAGAGAGAGAGAGACAGAGGGGGACGGGATTGTGAGAGAGAGAGAGAGACAGAGGGGGACGGGATTGTGAGAGAGAGAGACAGAGGAGGACGGGATTGTGAGAGAGAGAGAGAGACAGAGGGGGACGGGATTGTGAGAGAGAGAGAGAGAGACAGAGGGGTACGGGATTGTGAGAGAGAGAGAGAGAGAGACAGAGGAGGACGGGATTGTGAGAGAGAGAAAGAGAGAGACAGAGGGGGACGGGATTGTGAGAGAGAGAGAGAGAGACAGAGGAGGACGGGATTGTGAGAGAGAGAGAGAGACAGAGGGGGACGGGATTGTGAGAGAGAGAGAGAGACAGAGGGGGACGGGATTGTGAGAGAGAGAGAGACAGAGGGGGACGGGATTGTGAGAGAGAGACAGAGGGGGACGGGATTGTGAGAGAGAGAGACAGAGGGGGACGGGATTGTGAGAGAGAGAGAGAGAGACAGAGGAGGATGGGATTGTGAGAGAGAGAGACAGAGGGGGACGGGATTGTGAGAGAGAGAGTGAGAGACAGAGGAGGATGGGATTGTGAGAGAGAGAGAGAGAGAGACAGAGGAGGACGGGATTGTGAGAGAGAGAGAGACAGAGGGAGACGGGATTGTGAGAGAGAGAGAGAGACAGAGGAGGACGGGATTGTGAGAGAGAGAGAGACAGAGGGGGACGGGATTGTGACAGAGAGAGAGAGAGAGACAGAGGAGGACGGGATTGTGTGAGAGAGAGAGACAGAGGGGGACGGGATTGTGAGAGAGAGAGAGAGAACAGAGGGGGACGGGATTGTGAGAGAGAGAGAGAGACAGAGGGGGACGGGATTGTGAGAGAGAGAGAGAGAGACAGAGGGTGACGGGATTGAGAGAGAGAGAGAGAGAGAGAGGGGGACGTGATTCTGTGAGAGAGAGAGACAGAGGGGGACGGGATTGTGAGAGAGAGAGAGACAGAGGAGGACGGTATTGTGAGAGAGAGAGAGAGAGAGACAGAGGGGGACGGGATTGTGAGAGAGAGAGACAGAGGGGGACGGGATTGTGAGAGAGAGAGAGAGACAGAGGAGGACGGGATTGTGAGAGAGAGAGAGAGACAGAGGGGGATGGGATTGTGAGAGAGAGAGAGACAGAGGGGGACGGGATTGTGAGAGAGAGAGAGACAGAGGAGGACGGGATTGTGAGAGAGAGAGAGAGAGACAGAGGGGAACGGGATTGTGAGAGAGAGAGAGAGAGACAGAGGAGGACGGGATTGTGAGAGAGAGAGAGAGACAGAGGGGGACGGGATTGTGAGAGAGAGAGAGAGACAGGGGGGGACGGGATTGTGAGAGAGAGAGACAGAGGAGGACGGGATTGTGAGAGAGAGAGAGAGACAGAGGGGGACGGGATTGTGAGAGAGAGAGACAGAGGAGGACGGGATTGTGAGAGAGAGAGAGAGAGACAGAGGAGGACGGGATTGTGAGAGAGAGAGAGAGAGACCGAGGGGGACGGGATTGTGAGAGAGAGAGAGAGACAGAGGGGGACGGGATTGTGTGAGAGAGAGAGAGACAGAGGAGGACGGGATTGTGAGAGAGAGAGAGAGACAGGGGGGACGGCATTGTGAGAGAGAGAGAGACAGAGGGGGACGGGATTTTGAGAGAGAGAGAGAGACAGAGGGGGACGGGATTGTGAGAGAGAGAGAGAGGGGGACGGGATTGTGAGAGAGAGAGAGACAGAGGGGGACGGGATTGTGAGAGAGAGAGAGAGACAGAGGGGGACGGGATTGTGAGAGAGAGAGAGACAGGGGGGGACGGGATTGTGAGAGAGAGAGAGACAGAGGGGGACGGGATTGTGAGAGGGAGAGAGAGAGACAGAGGGGGACGGGATTGTGAGAGAGAGAGAGACAGAGGAGGACGGGATTGTGAGAGAGAGAGAGAGACAGAGGGGGACGGGATTGTGAGAGAGAGAGAGAGACAGAGGGGGACGGGATTGTGAGAGAGAGAGACAGAGGAGGACGGGATTGTGAGAGAGAGAGAGAGACAGAGGGGGACGGGATTGTGAGAGAGAGAGAGAGAGACAGAGGGGGACGGGATTGTGAGAGAGAGAGAGAGAGAGAGAGACAGAGGGGGACGGGATTGTGAGAGAGAGAGAGAGAGACAGAGGAGGACGGGATTGTGAGAGAGAGAGAGAGACAGAGGGGGACGGGATTGTGAGAGAGAGAGAGACAGAGGGGGACGGGATTGTGAGAGAGAGAGAGACAGAGGGGGACGGGATTGTGAGAGAGTGAGACAGAGGGGGACGGGATTGTGAGAGAGAGAGAGAGAGACAGAGGAGGACGGGATTGTGAGAGAGAGAGAGACAGAGGGGGACGGGATTGTGAGAGAGAGAGAGAGACAGAGGAGGACGGGATTGTGAGAGAGAGAGAGACAGAGGGGGACGGGATTGTGACAGAGAGAGAGAGAGAGACAGAGGAGGACGGGATTGTGTGAGAGAGAGAGACAGAGGGGGACGGGATTGTGAGAGAGAGAGAGAGAACAGAGGGGGACGGGATTGTGAGAGAGAGAGAGAGAGACCGAGGAGGACGGGATTGTGAGAGAGAGAGAGGGACAGAGGGCGACGGGATTGTGAGAGAGAGAGAGAGAGACAGAGGAGGACGGGATTGTGAGAGAGAGAGAGACAGAGGAGGACGGGATTGTGAGAGAGAGAGAGAGACAGAGGGGGACGGGATTGTGAGAGAGAGAGAGAGACAGAGGGGGACGGGATTCTGAGAGAGAGAGAGAGACAGAGGAGGACGGGATTGTGAGAGAGAGAGAGAGACAGAGGAGGATGGGATTGTGAGAGAGAGAGAGAGAGGGACAGAGGAGGACGGGATTGTGAGAGAGAGAGAGACAGAGGAGGACGGGATTGTGAGAGAGAGAGAGAGACAGAGGAGGACGGGATTGTGAGAGAGAGAGAGAGACAGAGGGGGACGGGATTGTGAGAGAGAGAGAGAGACAGGGGGGGACGGGATTGTGAGAGAGAGAGAGACAGAGGAGGACGGGATTGTGAGAGAGAGAGAGACAGAGGGGGACGGGAGTGTGAGAGAGAGAGAGAGAGACAGAGGGGGGCGGGATTGTGAGAGAGAGAGAGAGAGACAGAGGAGGACGGGATTGTGAGAGAGAGAGAGAGACAGAGGAGGACGGGATTGTGAGAGAGAGAGAGAGAGACAGAGGAGGATGGGATTGTGAGAGAGAGAGAGAGACAGAGGAGGACGGGATTGTGAGAGAGAGACAGAGGAGGACGGGATTGTGAGAGAGAGAGAGACAGAGAGACAGAGGAGGACGGGATTGTGAGAGAGAGAGAGAGAGACAGGAGGACGGGATTGTGAGAGAGAGAGAGAGAGACAGAGGGGGACGGGATAGTGAGACAGACAGACAGAGGGGGACGGGAGTGAGAGAGAGAGAGAGAGACAGAGGGGGGCGGGATTGTGAGAGAGAGAGAGAGAGAGACAGAGGAGGACGGGATTGTGAGAGAGAGAGAGAGACAGAGGGGGACGGGATTGTGAGAGAGAGAGACAGAGGGGGACGGGATTGAGAGAGAGAGAGAGAGAGACAGAGGGGGACGGGATTGTGAGAGAGACAGAGAGACAGAGGGGGACGGGCTTGTGAGAGAGAGACAGAGGGGGACGGGATTGTGAGAGAGAGAGAGACAGAGGGGGACGGGATTGTGAGAGAGAGAGAGAGAGACAGAGGGGGACGGGATTGTGAGAGAGAGAGAGAGACAGAGGGGGACGGGATTGTGAGAGAGAGAGACAGAGGGGGACCGGATTGTGAGAGAGAGAGAGAGAGACAGAGGGGGACGGGATTGTGAGAGAGAGAGAGAGACAGAGGGGGACGGGATTGTGAGAGAGAGAGAGATACAGAGGGGGACGGGATAGTGAGAGAGAGAGAGAGACAGAGGAGGACGGGATTGTGAGAGAGAGAGAGAGAAAGACAGAGGAGGACGGGATTGTGAGAGAGAGAGAGAGAGACAGAGGGGGACGGGAGTGTGAGAGAGAGAGAGAGAGAGAGAGAGACCGAGGATGACGGGATTGTGAGAGAGAGACAGAGGAGGACGGGATTGTGAGAGAGAGAGACAGAGGAGGACGGGATTGTGAGAGAGAGAGAGAGAGACAGAGGAGGACGGGATTGTGAGAGAGAGAGAGAGAGACCGAGGGGGACGGGATTGTGAGAGAGAGAGAGAGACAGGGGGGGACGGGATTGTGTGAGAGAGAGAGAGACAGAGGAGGACGGGATTGTGAGAGAGAGAGAGAGACAGGGGGGACGGGATTGTGAGAGAGAGAGAGAGAGGGGGACGGGATTGTGAGAGAGAGAGAGACAGAGGGGGACGGCATTGTGAGAGAGAGAGAGACAGAGGGGGACGGGATTTTGAGAGAGAGAGACAGAGACAGAGGGGGACGGGATTGTGAGAGAGAGAGAGAGGGGGACGGGATTGTGAGAGAGAGAGAGACAGAGGGGGACGGGATTGTGAGAGAGAGAGAGAGACAGGGGGGGACGGGATTGTGAGAGAGAGAGAGACAGAGGGGGACGGGATTGTGAGAGAGAGAGAGAGACAGAGGGGGACGGGATTGTGAGAGGGAGAGAGAGAGACAGAGGGGGACGGGATTGTGTGAGAGAGAGAGAGAGACAGAGGACGGGATTGTGAGAGAGAGAGAGAGACAGAGGGGGACGGGATTGTGAGAGATAGAGACAGAGGAGGACGGGATTGTGAGAGAGAGAGAGAGACAGAGGGGGACGGGATTGTGAGAGAGAGAGAGAGACAGAGGGGGACGGGATTGTGAGAGAGAGAGACAGAGGAGGACGGGATTGTGAGAGAGAGAGAGACACAGAGGGGGACGGGATTGTGAGAGAGAGAGACAGAGGAGGACGGGATTGTGAGAGAGAGAGAGAGAGACAGAGGAGGACGGGATTGTGAGAGAGAGAGAGAGAGACCGAGGGGGACGGGATTGTGAGAGAGAGAGAGAGACAGAGGAGGACGGGATTGTGAGAGAGAGAGAGAGACAGGGGGGACGGGATTGTGAGAGAGAGAGAGAGGGGGACGGGATTGTGAGAGAGAGAGAGACAGAGGGGGACGGCATTGTGAGAGAGAGAGAGACAGAGGGGGACGGGATTTTGAGAGAGAGAGAGAGACAGAGGGGGACGGGATTGTGAGAGAGAGAGAGAGACAGAGGAGGACGGGATTGTGAGAGAGAGAGAGAGACAGAGGGGGACGGGATTGTGAGAGAGAGAGAGAGACAGGGGGGGACGGGATTGTGAGAGAGAGAGAGACAGAGGAGGACGGGATTGTGAGAGAGAGAGAGACAGAGGGGGACGGGAGTGTGAGAGAGAGAGAGAGAGACAGGGGGGGGGCGGGATTGTGAGAGAGAGAGAGAGAGACAGAGGAGGACGGGATTGTGAGAGAGAGAGAGAGACAGAGGAGGACGGGATTGTGAGAGAGAGAGAGAGAGACAGAGGAGGATGGGATTGTGAGAGAGAGAGAGAGACAGGAGGACGGGATTGTGAGAGAGAGACAGAGGAGGACGGGATTGTGAGAGAGAGAGAGACAGAGAGACAGAGGAGGACGGGATTGTGAGAGAGAGAGAGAGAGACAGGAGGACGGGATTGTGAGAGAGAGACAGAGAGACAGAGGAGGACGGGATTGTGAGAGAGAGAGAGAGAGACAGGAGGACGGGATTGTGAGAGAGAGAGAGAGAGACAGAGGGGGACGGGATAGTGAGACAGACAGACAGAGGGGGACGGGAGTGAGAGAGAGAGAGAGAGACAGAGGGGGGCGGGATTGTGAGAGAGAGAGAGAGAGAGACAGAGGAGGACGGGATTGTGAGAGAGAGAGAGAGACAGAGGGGGACGGGATTGTGAGAGAGAGAGACAGAGGGGGACGGGATTGAGAGAGAGAGAGAGAGAGACAGAGGGGGACGGGATTGTGAGAGAGACAGAGAGACAGAGGGGGACGGGCTTGTGAGAGAGAGACAGAGGGGGACGGGATTGTGAGAGAGAGAGAGACAGAGGGGGACGGGATTGTGAGAGAGAGAGAGAGAGACAGAGGGGGACGGGATTGTGAGAGAGAGAGAGAGACAGAGGGGGACGGGATTGTGAGAGAGAGAGACAGAGGGGGACGGGATTGTGAGAGAGAGAGAGAGAGACAGAGGGGGACGGGATTGTGAGAGAGAGAGAGAGACAGAGGGGGACGGGATTGTGAGAGAGAGAGAGATACAGAGGGGGACGGGATAGTGAGAGAGAGAGAGAGACAGAGGAGGACGGGATTGTGAGAGAGAGAGAGAGAAAGACAGAGGAGGACGGGATTGTGAGAGAGAGAGAGAGAGACAGAGGGGGACGGGAGTGTGAGAGAGAGAGAGAGAGAGAGAGAGACCGAGGATGACGGGATTGTGAGAGAGAGACAGAGGAGGACGGGATTGTGAGAGAGAGAGACAGAGGAGGACGGGATTGTGAGAGAGAGAGAGAGAGACAGAGGAGGACGGGATTGTGAGAGAGAGAGAGAGAGACCGAGGGGGACGGGATTGTGAGAGAGAGAGAGAGACAGGGGGGGACGGGATTGTGTGAGAGAGAGAGAGACAGAGGAGGACGGGATTGTGAGAGAGAGAGAGAGACAGGGGGGACGGGATTGTGAGAGAGAGAGAGAGAGGGGGACGGGATTGTGAGAGAGAGAGAGACAGAGGGGGACGGCATTGTGAGAGAGAGAGAGACAGAGGGGGACGGGATTTTGAGAGAGAGAGAGAGAGAGGGGGACGGGATTGTGAGAGAGAGAGAGAGACAGGGGGGGACGGGATTGTGAGAGAGAGAGAGACAGAGGGGGACGGGATTGTGAGAGAGAGAGAGAGGGGGACGGGATTGTGAGAGAGAGAGAGACAGAGGGGGACGGGATTGTGAGAGAGAGAGAGAGACAGGGGGGGACGGGATTGTGAGAGAGAGAGAGACAGAGGGGGACGGGATTGTGAGAGAGAGAGAGAGACAGAGGGGGACGGGATTGTGAGAGGGAGAGAGAGAGACAGAGGGGGACGGGATTGTGTGAGAGAGAGAGAGAGACAGAGGACGGGATTGTGAGAGAGAGAGAGAGACAGAGGGGGACGGGATTGTGAGAGATAGAGACAGAGGAGGACGGGATTGTGAGAGAGAGAGAGAGACAGAGGGGGACGGGATTGTGAGAGAGAGAGAGAGACAGAGGGGGACGGGATTGTGAGAGAGAGAGACAGAGGAGGACGGGATTGTGAGAGAGAGAGAGACACAGAGGGGGACGGGATTGTGAGAGAGAGAGACAGAGGAGGACGGGATTGTGAGAGAGAGAGAGAGAGACAGAGGAGGACGGGATTGTGAGAGAGAGAGAGAGAGACCGAGGGGGACGGGATTGTGAGAGAGAGAGAGAGACAGAGGAGGACGGGATTGTGAGAGAGAGAGAGAGACAGGGGGGACGGGATTGTGAGAGAGAGAGAGAGGGGGACGGGATTGTGAGAGAGAGAGAGACAGAGGGGGACGGCATTGTGAGAGAGAGAGAGACAGAGGGGGACGGGATTTTGAGAGAGAGAGAGAGACAGAGGGGGACGGGATTGTGAGAGAGAGAGAGAGACAGAGGAGGACGGGATTGTGAGAGAGAGAGAGAGACAGAGGGGGACGGGATTGTGAGAGAGAGAGAGAGACAGGGGGGGACGGGATTGTGAGAGAGAGAGAGACAGAGGAGGACGGGATTGTGAGAGAGAGAGAGACAGAGGGGGACGGGAGTGTGAGAGAGAGAGAGAGAGACAGGGGGGGGCGGGATTGTGAGAGAGAGAGAGAGAGACAGAGGAGGACGGGATTGTGAGAGAGAGAGAGAGACAGAGGAGGACGGGATTGTGAGAGAGAGAGAGAGAGACAGAGGAGGATGGGATTGTGAGAGAGAGAGAGAGACAGGAGGACGGGATTGTGAGAGAGAGACAGAGGAGGACGGGATTGTGAGAGAGAGAGAGACAGAGAGACAGAGGAGGACGGGATTGTGAGAGAGAGAGAGAGAGACAGGAGGACGGGATTGTGAGAGAGAGAGAGAGAGACAGAGGGGGACGGGATTGTGAGACAGAGAGACAGAGGGGGACGGGAGTGAGAGAGAGAGAGAGAGACAGAGGGGGGCGGGATTGTGAGAGAGAGAGAGAGAGAGACAGAGGAGGACGGGATTGTGTGAGAGAGAGAGAGACAGAGGGGGACGGGATTGTGAGAGAGAGAGACAGAGGGGGACGGGATTGAGAGAGAGAGAGAGAGAGACAGAGGGGGACGGGATTGTGAGAGAGAGAGAGAGACAGAGGGGGACGGGCTTGTGAGAGAGAGACAGAGGGGGACGGGATTGTGAGAGAGAGAGAGACAGAGGGGGACGGGATTGTGCGAGAGAGAGAGAGAGACAGAGGGGGACGGGATTGTGAGAGAGAGAGAGAGACAGAGGGGGACGGGATTGTGAGAGAGAGAGACAGAGGGGGACGGGATTGTGAGAGAGAGAGAGAGAGACAGAGGGGGACGGGATTGTGAGAGAGAGAGAGAGACAGAGGGGGACGGGATTGTGAGAGAGAGAGAGATACAGAGGGGGACGGGATAGTGAGAGAGAGAGAGAGACAGAGGAGGACGGGATTGTGAGAGAGAGAGAGAGACAGAGGAGGACGGGATTGTGAGAGAGAGAGAGAGAGACAGAGGGGGACGGGAGTGTGAGAGAGAGAGAGAGAGAGAGAGAGACCGAGGAGGACGGGATTGTGAGAGAGAGACAGAGGAGGACGGGATTGTGAGAGAGAGAGACAGAGGAGGACGGGATTGTGAGAGAGAGAGAGAGACAGAGGAGGACGGGATTGTGAGAGAGAGAGAGAGACAGAGGGGGACGGGATTGTGAAAGAGAGAGAGAGACAGGGGGGGACGGGATTGTGAGAGAGAGAGAGACAGAGGAGGACGGGATTGTGAGAGAGAGAGAGACAGAGGGGGACGGGAGTGTGAGAGAGAGAGAGAGAGACAGAGGGGGGCGGGATTGTGAGAGAGAGAGAGAGAGAGACAGAGGAGGACGGGATTGTGAGAGAGACAGAGAGACAGAGGAGGACGGGATTGTGAGAGAGAGAGAGAGACAGAGGAGGATGGGATTGTGAGAGAGAGAGAGAGACAGAGGAGGACGGGATTGTGAGAGAGAGACAGAGGAGGACGGGATTGTGAGAGAGAGAGAGACAGAGAGACAGAGGAGGACGGGATTGTGAGAGAGAGAGAGAGAGACAGGAGGACGGGATTGTGAGAGAGAGAGAGAGAGACAGAGGGGGACGGGATTGTGAGACAGAGAGACAGAGGGGGACGGGAGTGAGAGAGAGAGAGAGAGACAGAGGGGGGCGGGATTGTGAGAGAGAGAGAGAGAGAGACAGAGGAGGACGGGATTGTGAGAGAGAGAGAGAGACAGAGGGGGACGGGATTGTGAGAGAGAGAGACAGAGGGGGACGGGATTGAGAGAGAGAGAGAGAGAGACAGAGGGGGACGGGATTGTGAGAGAGAGAGAGAGACAGAGGGGGACGGGCTTGTGAGAGAGAGACAGAGGGGGACGGGATTGTGAGAGAGAGAGAGACAGAGGGGGACGGGATTGTGAGAGAGAGAGAGAGAGACAGAGGGGGACGGGATTGTGAGAGAGAGAGAGAGAGACAGAGGGGGACGGGATTGTGAGAGAGAGAGACAGAGGGGGACGGGATTGTGAGAGAGAGAGAGAGAGACAGAGGGGGACGGGATTGTGAGAGAGAGAGAGAGACAGAGGGGGACGGGATTGTGAGAGAGAGAGAGATACAGAGGGGGACGGGATAGTGAGAGAGAGAGAGAGACAGAGGAGGACGGGATTGTGAGAGAGAGAGAGAGAGACAGAGGAGGACGGGATTGTGAGAGAGAGAGAGAGAGACAGAGGGGGACGGGAGTGTGAGAGAGAGAGAGAGAGAGAGAGAGACCGAGGAGGACGGGATTGTGAGAGAGAGACAGAGGAGGACGGGATTGTGAGAGAGAGAGACAGAGGAGGACGGGATTGTGAGAGAGAGAGAGAGAGACAGAGGAGGACGGGATTGTGAGAGAGAGAGAGAGAGACCGAGGGGGACGGGATTGTGAGAGAGAGAGAGAGACAGGGGGGGACGGGATTGTGTGAGAGAGAGAGAGACAGAGGAGGACGGGATTGTGAGAGAGAGAGAGAGACAGGGGGGACGGGATTGTGAGAGAGAGAGAGAGAGGGGGACGGGATTGTGAGAGAGAGAGAGACAGAGGGGGACGGCATTGTGAGAGAGAGAGAGACAGAGGGGGACGGGATTTTGAGAGAGAGAGACAGAGACAGAGGGGGACGGGATTGTGAGAGAGAGAGAGGGGGACGGGATTGTGAGAGAGAGAGAGACAGAGGGGGACGGGATTGTGAGAGAGAGAGAGAGACAGGGGGGGACGGGATTGTGAGAGAGAGAGAGACAGAGGGGGACGGGATTGTGAGAGAGAGAGAGAGACAGAGGGGGACGGGATTGTGAGAGGGAGAGAGAGAGACAGAGGGGGACGGGATTGTGTGAGAGAGAGAGAGAGACAGAGGGGGACGGGATTGTGAGAGAGAGAGAGAGACAGAGGGGGACGGGATTGTGAGAGATAGAGACAGAGGAGGACGGGATTGTGAGAGAGAGAGAGAGACAGAGGGGGACGGGATTGTGAGAGAGAGAGAGAGACAGAGGGGGACGGGATTGTGAGAGAGAGAGACAGAGGAGGACGGGATTGTGAGAGAGAGAGAGACACAGAGGGGGACGGGATTGTGAGAGAGAGAGACAGAGGAGGACGGGATTGTGAGAGAGAGAGAGAGAGACAGAGGAGGACGGGATTGTGAGAGAGAGAGAGAGAGACCGAGGGGGACGGGATTGTGAGAGAGAGAGAGAGACAGAGGAGGACGGGATTGTGAGAGAGAGAGAGACAGGGGGGACGGGATTGTGAGAGAGAGAGAGAGGGGGACGGGATTGTGAGAGAGAGAGAGACAGAGGGCGACGGCATTGTGAGAGAGAGAGAGACAGAGGGGGACGGGATTTTGAGAGAGAGAGAGAGACAGAGGGGGACGGGATTGTGAGAGAGAGAGAGAGGGGGACGGGATTGTGAGAGAGAGAGAGACAGAGGGGGACGGGATTGTGAGAGAGAGAGAGAGACAGAGGGGGACGGGATTGTGAGAGAGAGAGAGACAGAGGAGGACGGGATTGTGAGAGAGAGAGAGAGACAGAGGGGGACGGGATTGTGAGAGAGAGAGAGAGACAGAGGGGGACGGGATTGTGAGAGAGAGAGAGACAGAGGAGGACGGGATTGTGAGAGAGAGAGAGAGACAGAGGGGGACGGGATTGTGAGAGAGAGAGAGAGAGACAGAGGGGTACGGGATTGTGAGAGAGAGAGAGAGAGAGACAGAGGAGGACGGGATTGATTGAGAGAGAAAGAGAGAGACAGAGGGGGACGGGATTGTGAGAGAGAGAGAGAGAGACAGAGGAGGACGGGATTGTGAGAGAGAGAGAGAGACAGAGGGGGACGGGATTGTGAGAGAGAGAGAGAGACAGAGGGGGACGGGATTGTGAGAGAGAGAGAGACAGAGGGGGACGGGATTGTGAGAGAGAGAGACAGAGGGGGACGGGATTGTGAGAGAGAGAGAGAGAGACAGAGGAGGATGGGATTGTGAGAGAGAGAGACAGAGGGGGACGGGATTGTGAGAGAGAGAGTGAGAGACAGAGGAGGATGGGATTGTGAGAGAGAGAGAGAGAGAGACAGAGGAGGACGGGATTGTGAGAGAGAGAGAGACAGAGGGAGACGGGATTGTGAGAGAGAGAGAGAGACAGAAGAGGACGGGATTGTGAGAGAGAGAGAGACAGAGGGGGACGGGATTGTGACAGAGAGAGAGAGAGAGACAGAGGAGGACGGGATTGTGTGAGAGAGAGAGACAGAGGGGGACGGGATTGTGAGAGAGAGAGAGAGAACAGAGGGGGACGGGATTGTGAGAGAGAGAGAGAGACAGAGGGGGACGGGATTGTGAGAGAGAGAGAGAGAGACAGAGGGTGACGGGATTGAGAGAGAGAGAGAGAGAGAGAGGGGGACGTGATTGTGTGAGAGAGAGAGACAGAGGGGGACGGGATTGTGAGAGAGAGAGAGACAGAGGAGGTCGGGATTGTGAGAGAGAGAGAGAGAGAGACAGAGGGGGACGGGATTGTGAGAGAGAGAGACAGAGGGGGACGGGATTGTGAGAGAGAGAGAGAGACAGAGGAGGACGGGATTGTGAGAGAGAGAGAGAGACAGAGGGGGATGGGATTGTGAGAGAGAGAGAGACAGAGGGGGACGGGATTGTGAGAGAGAGAGAGACAGAGGAGGACGGGATTGTGAGAGAGAGAGAGAGAGACAGAGGGGAACGGGATTGTGAGAGAGAGAGAGAGAGACAGAGGAGGACGGGATTGTGAGAGAGAGAGAGAGACAGAGGGGGACGGGATTGTGAGAGAGAGAGAGAGACAGGGGGGGACGGGATTGTGAGAGAGAGAGACAGAGGAGGACGGGATTGTGAGAGAGAGAGAGAGACAGAGGGGGACGGGATTGTGAGAGAGAGAGACAGAGGAGGACGGGATTGTGAGAGAGAGAGAGAGAGACAGAGGAGGACGGGATTGTGAGAGAGAGAGAGAGAGACCGAGGGGGACGGGATTGTGAGAGAGAGAGAGAGACAGAGGGGGACGGGATTGTGTGAGAGAGAGAGAGACAGAGGAGGACGGGATTATGAGAGAGAGAGAGAGACAGGGGGGACGGCATTGTGAGAGAGAGAGAGACAGAGGGGGACGGGATTTTGAGAGAGAGAGAGAGACAGAGGGGGACGGGATTGTGAGAGAGAGAGAGAGGGGGACGGGATTGTGAGAGAGAGAGAGACAGAGGGGGACGGGATTGTGAGAGAGAGAGAGAGACAGAGGGGGACGGGATTGTGAGAGAGAGAGAGACAGAGGGGGACGGGATTGTGAGAGAGAGAGAGACAGAGGGGGACGGGATTGTGAGAGGGAGAGAGAGAGACAGAGGGGGACGGGATTGTGAGAGAGAGAGAGAGAGACAGAGGGGGACGGGATTGTGAGAGAGAGAGAGAGAGAGAGACAGAGGGGGACGGGATTGTGAGAGAGAGAGAGAGAGACAGAGGAGGACGGGATTGTGAGAGAGAGAGAGAGACAGAGGGGGACGGGATTGTGAGAGAGAGAGAGACAGAGGGGGACGGGATTGTGAGAGAGAGAGAGACAGAGGGGGACGGGATTGTGAGAGAGTGAGACAGAGGGGGACGGGATTGTGAGAGAGAGAGAGAGAGACAGAGGAGGACGGGATTGTGAGAGAGAGAGAGACAGAGGGGGACGGGATTGTGAGAGAGAGAGAGAGAGACAGAGGAGGACGGGATTGTGAGAGAGAGAGAGACAGAGGGGGACGGGATTGTGACAGAGAGAGAGAGAGAGACAGAGGAGGACGGGATTGTGTGAGAGAGAGAGACAGAGGGGGACGGGATTGTGAGAGAGAGAGAGAGACAGAGGAGGACGGGACTGTGAGAGAGAGAGACAGAGGAGGACGGGATTGTGAGAGAGAGAGAGAGAGACAGAGGAGGACGGGATTGTGAGAGAGAGAGAGAGAGAGAGGGGGACGTGATTGTGTGAGAGAGAGAGACAGAGGGGGACGGGCTTGTGAGAGAGAGAGAGACAGAGGAGGACGGGATTGTGAGAGAGAGAGAGAGAGAGACAGAGGGGGACGGGATTGTGAGAGAGAGAGACGGGGGGATGGGATTGTGAGAGAGAGAGAGACAGAGGAGGACGGGATTGTGAGAGAGAGAGAGAGACAGAGGGGGATGGGATTGTGAGAGAGAGAGAGAGACAGGGGGGGACGGGATTGTGAGAGAGAGAGAGACAGAGGAGGACGGGATTGTGAGAGAGAGAGAGAGAGACAGAGGGGAACGGGATTGTGAGAGAGAGAGAGAGAGACAGAGGAGGACGGGATTGTGAGAGAGAGAGAGAGACAGAGGAGGACGGGATTGTGAGAGAGAGAGAGAGACAGAGGGGGACGGGATTGTGAGAGAGAGAGAGACAGAGGAGGACGGGAGTGAGAGAGAGAGAGAGAGACAGAGGAGGACGGGATTGTGAGAGAGAGAGCGAGAGACAGAGGGGGACGGGATTGTGAGAGAGAGAGAGAGACAGAGGAGGACGGGATTGTGAGAGAGAGAGAGAGACAGAGGGGGACGGGATTGTGGGAGAGAGAGAGACAGAGGAGGACGGGAGTGAGAGAGAGAGAGAGAGACAGAGGAGGACGGGATTGTGAGAGAGAGAGATAGAGAGACAGAGGAGGACGGGATTGTGAGAGAGAGAGAGAGAGAGACAGAGGAGGACGGGATTGTGAGAGAGAGAGAGAGACCGAGGGGGACGGGATTGTGAGAGAGAGAGAGAGAGACAGAGGAGGACGGGATTGTGAGAGAGAGAGAGACAGAGGGGGACGGGATTGTGAGAGAGAGAGAGAGAGACAGAGGAGGACGGGATTGTGAGAGAGAGAGAGTGACCGAGGGGGACGGGATTGTGAGAGAGAGAGAGAGAGACAGAGGGGGACGGGATTGTGAGAGAGACAGAGGAGGACGGGATTGTGAGAGAGAGAGAGAGACAGAGGAGGACGGGAGTGAGAGAGAGAGAGACAGACAGAGGGGGACGGGATTGTGAGAGAGAGAGAGAGACAGAGGGGGACGGGATTGTGAGAGAGAGAGAGAGAGACAGAGGAGGACGGGATTGTGAGAGAGAGAGAGAGAGAGACAGAGGGGGACGGGATTGTGAGAGAGAGAGAGACAGAGGGGGACGGGATTGTGAGAGAGAGAGAGAGAGACAGAGGAGGACGGGATTGTGAGAGAGAGAGAGAGACAGGGGGACGGGATTGTGAGAGAGAGAGAGAGACAGAGGGGGACGGGATTGTGAGAGAGAGAGAGAGACAGAGGATGACGGGATTGTGAGAGAGACAGAGGGGGACGGGATTGTGAGAGAGAGAGAGAGAGACAGAGGAGGACGGGATTGTGTGAGAGAGAGAGAGACAGAGGGGGACGTGATTGTGAGAGAGAGAGAGACAGAGGAGGACGGGATTGTGAGAGAGAGAGAGAGACAGAGGAGGACGGGATTGTGAGAGAGAGAGAGAGACAGGGGGGGACGGGATTGTGAGAGAGAGAGAGAGAGACAGAGGGGGACGGGATTGTGTGAGAGAGAGAGAGAGAGAGACAGAGGGGGACAGGATTGTGAAAGAGAGAGAGTGACAGAGAGGGACGGGATTGTGAGAGAGAGAGAGAGAGACAGAGGAGGACGGGATTGTGAGAGAGAGAGAGATACAGAGGGGGACAGGATTGTGAAAGAGAGAGAGAGACAGAGGGGGACGGGATTGTGAGAGAGAGAGAGAGAGACAGAGGAGGACGGGATTGTGAGAGAGAGAGAGAGACAGAGGAGGACGGGATTGTGAGAGAGAGAGAGAGAGACAGAGGGGGACGGGATTGTGAGAGAGAGAGAGAGAGAGACAGAGGGGGACGGGATTGTGAGAGAGAGAGAGAGAGACAGAGGGGGACGGGAGTGTGAGAGAGAAAGAGAGAGAGAGAGAGACCGAGGAGGACGGGATTGTGAGAGAGAGAGAGAGACAGAGGAGGACGGGATTGTGAGAGAGAGAGACAGAGGAGGACGGGATTGTGAGAGAGAGAGAGACAGAGGGGGACGGGATTGTGAGAGAGAGAGAGAGAGACAGAGGAGGACGGGATTGTGAGAGAGAGAGAGAGACAGAGGGGGACGGGATTGTGAGAGAGAGAGAGACAGAGGGGGACGGGATTGTGAGAGAGAGAGAGACAGAGGGGGACGGGATTGTGAGAGAGAGAGAGAGAACAGAGGGGGACGGGATTGTGAGAGAGAGAGACAGAGGGGGACGGGATTGTGAGAGAGAGAGAGAGAGACAGAGGAGGACGGGATTGTGAGAGAGAGAGAGACAGAGGGGGACGGGATTGTGAGAGAGAGAGAGAGACAGAGGAGGACGGGATTGTGAGAGAGAGAGAGAGACCGAGGGGGACGGGATTGTGACAGAGAGAGAGAGAGAGACAGAGGAGGACGGGATTGTGTGAGAGAGAGAGACAGAGGGGGACGGGATTGTGAGAGAGAGAGAGAGAACAGAGGGGGACGGGATTGTGAGAGAGAGAGAGAGAGACAGAGGGGGACGGGATTGTGAGAGAGAGAGAGACAGAGGGGGACGGGATTGTGAGAGAGAGAGAGAGAGACAGAGGAGGACGGGATTGTGAGAGAGAGAGAGAGAGAGAGGGGGAGACGTGATTGTGTGAGAGAGAGAGACAGAGGGGGACGGGATTGTGAGAGAGAGAGAGACAGAGGAGGACGGGATTGTGAGAGAGAGAGAGAGAGAGAGACAGAGGGGGACGGGATTGTGAGAGAGAGAGACAGAGGGGGACGGGATTGTGAGAGAGAGAGAGACAGAGGAGGACGGGATTGTGAGAGAGAGAGAGAGACAGAGGAGGACGGGATTGTGAGAGAGAGAGAGAGACAGAGGGGGATGGGATTGTGAGAGAGAGAGAGAGACAGAGGGGGACGGGATTGTGAGAGAGAGAGAGACAGAGGGGGACGGGATTGAGAGAGAGAGAGAGAGAGACACAGGGGGACGGGATTGTGAGAGAGAGAGAGAGAGAGACAGAGGAGGACGGGATTGTGAGAGAGAGAGACAGAGGAGGACGGGAGTGAGAGAGAGAGAGACAGAGGAGGACGGGAGTGAGAGAGAGAGAGACAGAGGAGGACGGGATTGTGAGAGAGAGAGAGTGAGACAGAGGGGGACGGGATTGTGAGAGAGAGAGAGAGACAGAGGAGGACGGGATTGTGAGAGAGAGAGAGAGACAGAGGAGGACGGGATTGTGAGAGAGAGAGAGAGACAGAGGGGGACGGGATTGTGAGAGAGAGAGAGACAGAGGAGGACGGGAGTGAGAGAGAGAGAGAGAGAGAGAGGAGGACGGGATTGTGAGAGAGAGAGAGAGAGACAGAGGAGGACGGGATTGTGAGAGAGAGAGAGAGAGACAGAGGAGGACGGGATTGTGAGAGAGAGAGAGAGACCGAGGGGGACGGGATTGTGAGAGAGAGAGAGAGAGACAGAGGAGGACGGGATTGTGAGAGAGAGAGAGACAGAGGGGGACGGGATTGTGAGAGAGAGAGAGAGAGACAGAGGAGGACGGGATTGTGAGAGAGAGAGAGAGACCGAGGGGGACGGGATTGTGAGAGAGAGAGAGAGAGACAGAGGGGGACGGGATTGTGAGAGAGACAGAGGAGGACGGGATTGTGAGAGAGAGAGAGAGAGACAGAGGAGGACGGGAGTGAGAGAGAGAGAGACAGACAGAGGGGGACGGGATTGTGAGAGAGAGAGAGAGACAGAGGGGGACGGGATTGTGAGAGAGAGAGAGAGAGACAGAGGAGGACGGGATTGTGAGAGAGAGAGACAGAGGGGGACGGGATTGTGAGAGAGAGAGAGACAGAGGGGGACGGGATTGTGAGAGAGAGAGAGAGAGACAGAGGAGGACGGGATTGTGAGAGAGAGAGAGAGACAGGGGGACGGGATTGGAGAGAGAGAGAGAGACAGAGGGGGACGGGATTGTGAGAGAGAGAGAGAGACAGAGGAGGACGGGATTGTGAGAGAGACAGAGGGGGACGGGATTGTGAGAGAGAGAGAGAGAGAGACAGAGGAGGACGGGATTGTGTGAGAGAGAGAGAGACAGAGGGGGACGGGATTGTGAGAGAGAGAGAGACAGAGGAGGACGGGATTGTGAGAGAGAGAGAGAGACAGAGGAGGACGGGATTGTGAGAGAGAGAGAGAGACAGAGGGGGACGGGATTGTGAGAGAGAGAGAGAGAGACAGAGGGGGACGGGATTGTGTGAGAGAGAGAGAGAGAGAGACAGAGGGGGACAGGATTGTGAAAGAGAGAGAGAGACAGAGAGGGACGGGATTGTGAGAGAGAGAGAGAGAGACAGAGGAGGACGGGATTGTGAGAGAGAGAGAGCTACAGAGGGGGACAGGATTGTGAAAGAGAGAGAGAGACAGAGGGGGACGGGATTGTGAGAGAGAGAGAGAGAGAGACAGAGGAGGACGGGATTGTGAGAGAGAGAGAGAGAGACAGAGGAGGACGGGATTGTGAGAGAGAGAGAGAGAGACAGAGGGGGACGGGATTGTGAGAGAGAGAGACAGAGGGGGACGGGATTGTGAGAGAGCGAGAGAGAGAGACAGAGGGGGACGGGATTGTGAGAGAGAGAGAGAGACAGCGGAGGACGGGATTGTGAGAGAGAGAGAGAGAGACCGAGGAGGACGGGATTGTGAGAGAGACAGAGGGCGACGGGATTGTGAGAGAGAGAGAGAGAGACAGAGGAGGACGGGATTGTGTGAGAGAGAGAGACAGAGGAGGACGGGATTGTGAGAGAGAGAGAGAGACAGAGGGGGACGGGATTGTGAGAGAGAGAGAGAGAGACAGAGGGGGACGGGATTGTGAGAGAGAGAGAGAGAGACAGAGGAGGACGGGATTGTGAGAGAGAGAGAGAGAGACAGCGGAGGACGGGATTGTGAGAGAGAGAGTGAGAGACAGAGGAGGACGGGATTGTGAGAGAGAGAGAGACCGAGAGGGACGGGATTGTGAGAGAGAGAGAGAGACAGAGGGGGACGGGATTGTGAGAGAGAGAGAGAGAGACAGAGGAGGATGGGATTGTGAGAGAGAGAGAGAGAGACAGAGGAGGACGGGATTGTGAGAGAGAGAGAGACAGAGGAGGACGGGATTGTGAGAGAGAGAGAGAGACAGAGGAGGACGGGATTGTGAGAGAGAGAGAGAGACAGAGGGGGACGGGATTGTGAGAGAGAGAGAGAGACAGGGGGGAACGGGATTGTGAGAGAGAGAGAGACAGAGGAGGACGGGATTGTGAGAGAGAGAGAGACAGAGGGGGACGGGAGTGTGAGAGAGAGAGAGAGAGACAGAGGGGGGCGGGATTGTGAGAGAGAGAGAGAGAGACAGAGGAGGACGGGATTGTGAGAGAGAGAGAGAGACAGAGGAGGACGGGATTGTGAGAGAGAGAGAGAGAGACAGAGGAGGATGGGATTGTGAGAGAGAGAGAGAAACAGAGGAGGACGGGATTGTGAGAGAGAGACAGAGGAGGACGGGATTGTGAGAGAGAGAGAGACAGAGAGACAGAGGAGGACGGGATTGTGAGAGAGAGAGAGAGAGACAGAGGAGGACGGGATTGTGAGAGAGAGAGAGAGAGACAGAGGGGGACGGGATTGTGAGAGAGAGAGACAGAGGGGGACGGGAGTGAGAGAGAGAGAGAGAGAGAGACAGAGGGGGACGGGATTGTGAGAGAGAGAGAGAGACAGAGGGGGGCGGGATTGTGAGAGAGAGAGAGAGAGAGACAGAGGAGGACGGGATTGTGAGAGAGAGAGAGAGACAGAGGGGGACGGGATTGTGAGAGAGAGAGACAGAGGGGGACGGAATTGAGAGAGAGAGAGAGAGAGACAGAGGGGGACGGGATTGTGAGAGAGAGAGAGAGACAGAGGGGGACGGGATTGTGAGAGAGAGACAGAGGGGTACGGGATTGTGAGAGAGAGAGAGACAGAGGGGGACGGGATTGTGAGAGAGAGAGAGAGAGACAGAGGGGGACGGGATTGTGAGAGAGAGAGAGAGACAGAGGGGGACGGGATTGTGAGAGAGAGAGACAGAGGGGGACGGGATTGTGAGAGAGAGAGAGAGAGACAGAGGGGGACGGGATTGTGAGAGAGAGAGAGAGACAGGGGGGGACGGGATTGTGAGAGAGAGAGAGATACAGAGGGGGACGGGATTGTGAGAGAGAGAGAGAGAGAGACAGAGGGGGACGGGATTGTGAGAGAGAGAGAGACAGAGGGGGACGGGATTGTGAGAGAGAGAGAGAGAGACAGAGGAGGACGGGATTGTGAGAGAGAGAGAGACAGACAGAGGGGGTCGGGAGTGTGAGAGAGAGAGAGAGAGAGACCGAGGAGGACGGGATTGTGAGAGAGAGAGAGAGAGACAGAGGAGGACGGGATTGTGAGAGAGAGAGACAGAGGAGGACGGGATTGTGAGAGAGAGAGAGAGAGACAGAGGAGGACGGGATTGTGAGAGAGAGAGAGAGAGACCGACGGGGACGGGATTGTGAGAGAGAGAGAGAGACAGGGGGGGACGGGATTGTGTGAGAGAGAGAGAGACAGAGGAGGACGGGATTGTGAGAGAGAGAGAGAGAGACAGGGGGGACGGGATTGTGAGAGAGAGAGAGAGAGAGGGGGACGGGATTGTGAGAGAGAGAGAGACAGAGGGGGACGGCATTGTGAGAGAGAGAGAGACAGAGGGGGACGGGATTTTTAGAGAGAGAGAGAGACAGAGGGGGACGGGATTGTGAGAGAGAGAGAGAGGGGGACGGGATTGTGAGAGAGAGAGAGACAGAGGGGGACGGGATTGTGAGAGAGAGAGAGAGACAGGGGGGGACGGGATTGTGAGAGAGAGAGAGACAGAGGGGGACGGGATTGTGAGAGAGAGAGAGAGACAGAGGGGGACGGGATTGTGAGAGGGAGAGAGAGAGACAGAGGGGGACGGGATTGTGTGAGAGAGAGAGAGAGACAGAGGGGAACGGATTGTGAGAGAGAGAGAGAGACAGGGGGGGACGGGATTGTGAGAGAGAGAGACAGAGGAGGACGGGATTGTGAGAGAGAGAGAGAGACAGAGGGGGACGGGATTGTGAGAGAGAGAGAGAGACAGAGGGGGACGGGATTGTGAGAGAGAGAGACAGAGGAGGACGGGATTGTGAGAGAGAGAGAGAGACAGAGGGGGACGGGATTGTGAGAGAGAGAGACAGAGGAGGACGGGATTGTGAGAGAGAGAGAGAGAGACAGAGGAGGACGGGATTGTGAGAGAGAGAGAGAGAGACCGAGCGGGACGGGATTGTGAGAGAGAGAGAGAGACAGAGGGGGACGGGATTGTGTGAGAGAGAGAGAGACAGAGGAGGACGGGATTGTGAGAGAGAGAGAGAGACAGGGGGGACGGGATTGTGAGAGAGAGAGAGAGGGGGACGGGATTGTGAGAGAGAGAGAGACAGAGGAGGACGGCATTGTGAGAGAGAGAGAGAGACAGAGGGGGACGGGATTGTGAGAGAGAGAGAGAGGGGGACGGGATTGTGAGAGAGAGAGAGACAGAGGGGGACGGGATTGTGAGAGAGAGAGAGACTGAGGGGGACGGGATTGTGAGAGAGAGAGAGAGAGACAGAGGGGGACGGGATTGTGAGAGGGAGAGAGAGAGACAGAGGGGGACGGGATTGTGTGAGAGAGAGAGAGAGACAGAGGGGGACGGGATTGTGAGAGAGAGAGAGAGAGACAGAGGGGGACGGGATTGTGAGAGAGAGAGAGAGAGACAGAGGAGGACGGGATTGTGAGAGAGAGAAAGAGAGAGACAGAGGGGGACGGGATTGTGAGAGAGAGAGAGAGAGAGACAGAGGAGGACGGGATTGTGAGAGAGAGAGAGAGACAGAGGGGGACGGGATTGTGAGAGAGAGAGAGACAGAGGGGGACGGGATTGTGAGAGAGAGAGAGACAGAGGGGGACGGGATTGTGAGAGAGAGAGACAGAGGGGGACGGGATTGTGAGAGAGAGAGAGAGAGACAGAGGAGGACGGGATTGTGAGAGAGAGAGACACAGAGGGGGACGGGAATGTGAGAGAGAGAGAGAGACAGAGGAGGACGGGATTGTGAGAGAGAGAGAGACAGAGGGGGACGGGATTGTGACAGAGAGAGAGAGAGAGACAGAGGAGGACGGGATTGTGTGAGAGAGAGAGACAGAGGGGGACGGGATTGTGAGAGAGAGAGAGAGAGACAGAGGGGGACGGGATTGTGAGAGAGAGAGAGAGACAGAGGAGGACGGGATTGTGAGAGAGAGAGAGAGAGACAGAGGGGGACGGGATTGTGAGAGAGAGAGAACAGAGGGGGACGGGATTGTGAGAGAGAGAGAGAGACAGGGGGGGACGGGATTGTGAGAGAGAGAGAGAGACAGAGTGGGACGGGATTGTGAGAGAGAGAGAGAGAGACAGAGGAGGACGGGATTGAGAGAGAGAGAGGGGGACGTGATTGTGTGAGAGAGAGAGACAGGGGGGGACGGGATTGTGAGAGAGAGAGAGACAGAGGAGGACGGGATTGTGAGAGAGAGAGAGAGAGAGACAGAGGGGGACGGGATTGTGAGAGAGAGAGACAGAGGGGGACGGGATTGTGAGAGAGAGAGAGACAGAGGAGGACGGGATTGTGAGAGAGAGAGAGAGACAGAGGGGGATGGGATTGTGAGAGAGAGAGAGAGACAGAGGGGGACGGGATTGTGAGAGAGAGAGAGACAGAGGAGGACGGGATTGTGAGAGAGAGAGAGAGAGACAGAGGGGAACGGGATTGTGAGAGAGAGAGAGAGAGACAGAGGAGGACGGGATTGTGAGAGAGAGAGAGAGACAGAGGAGGACGGGATTGTGAGAGAGAGAGAGAGACAGAGGGGGACGGGATTGTGAGAGAGAGAGAGACAGAGGAGGACGGGAGTGAGAGAGAGAGAGAGAGACAGAGGAGGACGGGATTGTGAGAGAGAGAGACAGAGGAGGACGGGATTGTGAGAGAGAGAGAGAGACAGAGGGGGACGGGATTGTGAGAGAGAGAGAGAGACAGGGGGGGACGGGATTGTGAGAGAGAGAGACAGAGGAGGACGGGATTGTGAGAGAGAGAGAGAGACAGAGGGGGACGGGATTGTGAGAGAGAGAGAAAGAGGAGGACGGGATTGTGAGAGAGAGAGAGAGAGACAGAGGAGGACGGGATTGTGAGAGAGAGAGAGAGAGACCGAGGGGGACGGGATTGTGAGAGAGAGAGAGAGACAGAGGGGGACGGGATTGTGAGAGAGAGAGAGAGAGAGACAGAGGAGGACGGGATTGTGAGAGAGAGAGAGAGAGAGACAGAGGGGGACGGGATTGTGAGAGAGAGAGAGAGAGACAGAGGAGGACAGGATTGTGAGAGAGAGAGAGAGACAGAGGGGGACGGGATTGTGAGAGAGAGAGAGACAGAGGGGGACGGGATTGTGAGAGAGAGAGAGACAGAGGGGGACGGGATTGTGAGAGAGAGAGACAGAGGGGGACGGGATTGTGAGAGAGAGAGAGAGACAGAGGAGGACGGGATTGTGAGAGAGAGAGAGACAGAGGGGGACGGGATTGTGAGAGAGAGAGAGAGACAGAGGAGGACGGATTGTGAGAGAGAGAGAGACAGAGGGGGACGGGATTGTGACAGAGAGAGAGAGAGAGACAGAGGAGGACGGGATTGTGTGAGAGAGAGAGACAGAGGGGGACGGCATTGTGAGAGAGAGAGAGAGAACAGAGGGGGACGGGATTGTGAGAGAGAGAGAGAGACAGAGGGGGACGGGATTGTGAGAGAGAGAGAGAGAGACAGAGGAGGACGGGATTGTGTGAGAGAGAGAGACAGAGGGGGACGGGATTGTGAGAGAGAGAGAGAGACAGGGGGACGGGATTGTGAGAGAGAGAGAGAGACATAGGGGGACGGGATTGTGAGAGAGAGAGAGAGACAGAGGGGGACGGGATTGTGAGAGAGAGAGAGAGAGACAGAGGAGGACGGGATTGTGAGAGAGAGAGAGAGAGAGAGGGGGACGTGATTGTGTGAGAGAGAGAGACAGAGGGGGACGGGATTGTGAGAGAGAGAGAGACAGAGGAGGACGGGATTGTGAGAGAGAGAGAGAGAGAGACAGAGGGGGACGGGATTGTGAGAGAGAGAGACAGGGGGGGACGGGATTGTGAGAGAGAGAGAGACAGAGGAGGACGGGATTGTGAGAGAGAGAGAGAGACAGAGGGGGATGGGATTGTGAGAGAGAGAGAGAGACAGAGGGGGACGGGATTGTGAGAGAGAGAGAGACAGAGGAGGACGGGATTGTGAGAGAGAGAGAGAGAGACAGAGGGGAACGGGATTGTGAGAGAGAGAGAGAGAGACAGGAGGACGGGATTGTGAGAGAGAGAGAGACAGAGGAGGACGGGATTGTGAGAGAGAGAGAGAGACAGAGGGGGACGGGATTGTGAGAGAGAGAGAGACAGAGGAGGACGGGAGTGAGAGAGAGAGAGAGAGACAGAGGAGGACGGGATTGTGAGAGAGAGAGAGAGAGACAGAGGGGGACGGGATTGTGAGAGAGAGAGACAGAGGAGGACGGGATTGTGAGAGAGAGAGAGAGAGAGACAGAGGAGGACGGGATTGTGAGAGAGAGAGAGAGACCGAGGGGGACGGGATTGTGAGAGAGAGAGACAGAGGAGGACGGGATTGTGAGAGAGAGAGAGACAGGGGGGACGGGATTGTGAGAGAGAGAGAGAGAGGCGGACGGGATTTTGAGAGAGAGAGAGAGACAGAGGGGGACGGGATTGTGAGAGAGAGAGAGAGGGGGACGGGATTGTGAGAGAGAGAGACAGAGGAGGACGGGATTGTGAGAGAGAGAGAGACAGGGGGGACGGGATTGTGAGAGAGAGAGAGAGAGAGGGGGACGGGATTTTGAGAGAGAGAGAGAGACAGAGGGGGACGGGATTGTGAGAGAGAGAGAGAGGGGGACGGGATTGTGAGAGAGAGAGAGACAGAGGCGGACGGGATTGTGAGAGAGAGAGAGAGACAGAGGGGGACGGGATTGTGAGAGAGCGAGAGAGAGAGACAGAGGAGGACGGGATTGTGAGAGAGAGAGAGAGAGACCGAGGGGGACGGGATTGTGAGAGAGAGAGAGAGACAGAGGGGGACGGGATTGTGAGAGAGAGAGAGAGACAGAGGAGGACGGGATTGTGAGAGAGAGAGAGAGAGACAGAGGGGGACAGGATTGTGAGAGAGAGAGAGACAGAGGGGGACGGGATTGTGAGAGAGAGAGAGAGAGACAGAGGAGGACGGGATTGTGAGAGAGAGAGAGAGACAGGGGGACGGGATTGTGAGAGAGAGAGAGAGACAGAGGGGGACGGGATTGTGAGAGAGAGAGAGAGACAGAGGAGGACGGGATTGTGAGAGAGACAGAGGGGGACGGGATTGTGAGAGAGAGAGAGAGAGAGACAGAGGAGGACGGGATTGTGTGAGAGAGAGAGAGACAGAGGGGGACGGGATTGTGAGAGAGAGAGAGACAGAGGAGGACGGGATTTTGAGAGAGAGAGAGAGACAGAGGAGGACGGGATTGTGAGAGAGAGAGAGAGAGACAGAGGGGGACGGGATTGTGAGAGAGAGAGAGAGAGACAGAGGGGGACGGGATTGTGTGAGAGAGAGAGAGAGAGAGACAGAGGAGGACGGGATTGTGAGAGAGAGAGAGAGACAGAGGAGGACGGGATTGTGAGAGAGAGAGAGAGACAGGGGGACGGGATTGTGAGAGAGAGAGAGAGACAGAGGGGGACGGGATTGTGAGAGAGAGAGAGAGACAGAGGAGGACGGGATTGTGAGAGAGACAGAGGGGGACGGGATTGTGAGAGAGAGAGAGAGAGACAGAGGAGGACGGGATTGTGTGAGAGAGAGAGAGACAGAGGGGGACGGGATTGTGAGAGAGAGAGAGACAGAGGAGGACGGGATTGTGAGAGAGAGAGAGAGACAGAGGAGGACGGGATTGTGAGAGAGAGAGAGAGACAGAGGGGGACGGGATTGTGAGAGAGAGAGAGAGAGAGAGAGACAGAGGGGGACAGGATTGTGAAAGAGAGAGAGAGACAGAGAGGGACGGGATTGTGAGAGAGAGAGACAGAGGAGGACGGGATTGTGAGAGAGAGAGAGAGAGACAGAGGGGGACAGGATTGTGAAAGAGAGAGAGAGACAGAGGGGGACGGGATTGTGAGAGAGAGAGAGAGAGACCGAGGAGGACGGGATTGTGAGAGAGAGAGAGAGACAGAGGGCGACGGGATTGTGAGAGAGAGAGAGAGAGACAGAGGAGGACGGGATTGTGAGAGAGAGAGAGACAGAGGAGGACGGGATTGTGAGAGAGAGAGAGAGACAGAGGGGGACGGGATTGTGAGAGAGAGAGAGAGACAGAGGGGGACGGGATTGTGAGAGAGGGAGAGAGACAGAGGAGGACGGGATTGTGAGAGAGAGAGAGAGAGAGAGGGGGACGGGATTGTGAGAGAGAGAGAGAGAGACAGAGGGGGACGGGATTGTGAGAGACAGAGAGAGAGAGACAGAGGAGGACGGGATTGTGAGAGACAGAGGAGGATGGGATTGTGAGCGAGAGAGAGACAGAGGAGGACGGGATTGTGAGAGAGAGAGAGAGACAGAGGGGGATGGGATTGTGAGAGAGAGAGAGAGACAGAGGGGGACGGGATTGTGAGAGAGAGAGAGAGAGACAGGGGGACGGGATTGTGAGAGAGAGAGAGAGAGACAGAGGGGGACGGGATTGTGAGAGAGAGAGAGAGACAGAGGGGGACGGGATTGTGAGAGAGAGAGAGAGACAGAGGAGGACGGGATTGTGAGAGAGAGAGAGAGACAGAGGGGGACGGGATTGTGAGAGAGAGAGAGAGAGACAGAGGAGGACGGGATTGTGAGAGAGAGAGAGACAGAGGAGGACGGGATTGTGAGAGAGAGAGAGAGACAGAGGAGGACGGGATTGTGAGAGAGAGAGAGAGACAGAGGGGGACGGGATTGTGAGAGAGAGAGAGAGACAGAGGGGGACGGGATTGTGAGAGAGAGAGAGACAGAGGAGGACGGGATTGTGAGAGAGAGAGAGACAGAGGGGGACGGGAGTGTGAGAGAGAGAGAGAGAGACAGAGGGGGACGGGATTGTGAGAGAGAGAGAGAGACAGAGGAGGACGGGATTGTGAGAGAGAGAGAGAGACAGAGGGGGACGGGATTGTGAGAGAGAGAGAGAGAGACAGAGGGGGACGGGATTGTGAGAGACAGAGAGAGAGAGACAGAGGAGGACGGGATTGTGAGAGAGAGAGAGAGAGACAGAGGGGGACGGGATTGTGAGAGAGAGAGAGAGACAGAGGGGGACGGGATAGTGAGAGAGAGAGAGACAGAGGGGGACGGGATTGAGAGAGAGAGAGAGAGAGACAGAGGAGGACGGGATTGTGAGAGAAAGAGAGAGACAGAGGGGGACGGGATTGTGAGAGAGAGAGAGAGACAGAGGAGGACGGGTTTGTGAGAGAGAGCGAGACAGAGGGGGACGGGATTGTGAGAGAGAGAGAGAGACAGAGGGGGACGGGATTGTGAGAGAGAGAGAGACAGAGGAGGACGGGATTGTGAGAGAGAGAGAGAGAGAGACAGAGGAGGACGGGATTGTGAGAGAGAGAGAGACAGAGGAGGACGGGATTGTGAGAGAGAGACAGAGGGGGACGGGATTGTGAGAGAGAGAGAGAGAGAGACAGAGGGGGACGGGATTGTGAGAGAGAGAGAGAGACAGAGGAGGACGGGATTGTGAGAGAGAGAGAGAGAGACAGAGGAGGACGGGATTGTGAGAGAGAGAGAGACAGAGGAGGATGGGATTGTGAGAGAGAGAGAGAGACAGAGAGGGACGGGATTGTGAGAGAGAGAGACAGAGGAGGACGGGATTGTGAGAGAGAGAGAGAGAGACAGAGGAGGACGGGATTGTGAGAGAGAGAGAGAGACAGAGGGGGACGGGATTGTGAGAGAGAGAGAGAGAGAGACAGAGGAGGACGGGATTGTGAGAGAGAGAGAGAGACAGGGGGGCGGGATTGTGAGAGAGAGAGAGAGACAGAGGGGGACGGGATTGTGAGAGAGAGAGAGAGAGAGACAGAGGGGGATGGGATTGTGAGAGAGAGAGAGAGACAGAGGAGGACGGGATTGTGAGAGAGAGAGAGACAGGGGGGGACGGGATAGTGAGAGAGAGAGAGAGAGAGACAGAGGAGGACGGGATTGTGAGAGAGAGAGAGAGACAGAGGGGGACGGGATTGTGTGAGAGAGACAGAGACAGAGGGGGACGGGATTGTGAGAGAGAGAGAGACAGAGGGGGACGGGATTGTGAGAGAGAGAGAGAGAGACAGACAGAGGGGGACGGGATTGTGAGAGAGAGAGACAGAGGGGGACGGGATTGTGAGAGAGAGAGAGACAGAGGAGGACGGGATTGTGAGAGAGAGAGAGACAGAGGGGGACGGTATTGTGAGAGAGAGAGAGAGACAGGGGGGGACGGGATTGTGAGAGAGAGAGAGAGACAGAGGGCGACGGGATTGTGAGAGAGAGAGAGAGAGAGAGACAGAGGGGGACAGGATTGTGAAAGAGAGAGAGAGACAGAGAGGGACGGGATTGTGAGAGAGAGAGAGAGAGACAGAGGAGGACGGGATTGTGAGAGAGAGAGAGAGACAGAGGGGGACAGGATTGTGAAAGAGAGAGAGAGACAGAGGGGGACGGGATTGTGAGAGAGAGAGAGAGAGACCGAGGAGGACGGGATTGTGAGAGAGAGAGAGAGAGAGACAGAGGGGGACGGGATTGTGAGAGAGAGAGACAGAGGGGGACGGGATTGTGAGAGAGAGAGAGACAGAGGAGGACGGGATTGTGAGAGAGAGAGAGAGACAGAGGGGGATGGGATTGTGAGAGAGAGAGAGAGACAGAGGGGGACGGGATTGTGAGAGAGAGAGAGACAGAGGAGGACGGGATTGTGAGAGAGAGAGAGAGAGACAGAGGGGAACGGGATTGTGAGAGAGAGAGAGAGAGACAGAGGAGGACGGGATTGTGAGAGAGAGAGAGAGACAGAGGAGGACGGGATTGTGAGAGAGAGAGAGAGACAGAGGGGGACGGGATTGTGAGAGAGAGAGAGACAGAGGAGGACGGGAGTGAGAGAGAGAGAGAGAGACAGAGGAGGACGGGATTGTGAGAGAGAGAGACAGAGGAGGACGGGATTGTGAGAGAGAGAGAGAGACAGAGGGGGACGGGATTGTGAGAGAGAGAGAGAGACAGAGGGGGACGGGATTGTGAGAGAGAGAGAGAGACAGGGGGGGACGGGATTGTGAGAGAGAGAGACAGAGGAGGACGGGATTGTGAGAGAGAGAGAGAGACAGAGGGGGACGGGATTGTGAGAGAGAGAGACAGAGGAGGACGGGATTGTGAGAGAGAGAGAGAGAGACAGAGGAGGACGGGATTGTGAGAGAGAGAGAGAGAGACCGAGGGGGACGGGATTGTGAGAGAGAGAGAGAGACAGAGGGGGACGGGATTGTGTGAGAGAGAGAGAGACAGAGGAGGACGGGATTGTGAGAGAGAGAGAGAGACAGGGGGGACGGGATTGTGAGAGAGAGAGAGAGGGGGACGGGATTTTGAGAGAGAGAGAGAGACAGAGGGGGACGGGATTGTGAGAGAGAGAGAGAGGGGGACGGGATTGTGAGAGAGAGAGAGACAGAGGCGGACGGGATTGTGAGAGAGAGAGAGAGACAGAGGGGGACGGGATTGTGAGAGAGAGAGAGACAGAGGGGGACGGGATTGTGAGAGAGAGAGAGAGAGACAGAGGGGGACTGGATTGTGAGAGGGAGAGAGAGAGACAGAGGGGGACGGGATTGTGTGAGAGAGAGAGAGAGAGACAGAGGGGGACGGGATTGTGAGAGAGAGAGAGAGACAGAGGGGGACGGGATTGTGAGAGAGAGAGAGACAGAGGAGGACGGGATTGTGAGAGAGAGAGAGAGACAGAGGGGGACGGGATTGTGAGAGAGAGAGAGAGAGACAGAGGGGGACGGGATTGTGAGAGAGAGAGACAGAGGAGGACGGGATTGGGAGAGAGAGAGAGAGACAGAGGGGGACGGGATTGTGAGAGAGAGAGAGAGAGACAGAGGGGGACGGGATTGTGAGAGAGAGAGAGAGAGACAGAGGAGGACGGGATTGTGAGAGAGAGAGAGAGAGAGACAGAGGGGGACGGGATTGTGAGAGAGAGAGAGAGAGACAGAGGAGGACAGGATTGTGAGAGAGAGAGAGAGACAGGGGGACGGGATTGTGAGAGAGAGAGAGACAGAGGGGGACGGGATTGTGAGAGAGAGAGAGACAGGGGGGGACGGGATTGTGAGAGAGAGAGACAGAGGGGGACGGGATTGTGAGAGAGAGAGAGAGAGACAGAGGAGGACGGGATTGTGAGAGAGAGAGAGACAGAGGGGGACGGGATTGTGAGAGAGAGAGAGAGACAGAGGAGGACGGGATTGTGAGAGAGAGAGAGACAGAGGGGGACGGGATTGTGACAGAGAGAGAGAGAGAGACAGAGGAGGACGGGCTTGTGTGAGAGAGAGAGACAGAGGGGGACGGGATTGTGAGAGAGAGAGAGAGAACAGAGGGGGACGGGATTGTGAGAGAGAGAGAGAGACAGAGGGGGACGGGATTGTGAGAGAGAGAGAGAGAGAGACAGAGGAGGACGGGATTGTGTGAGAGAGAGAGACAGAGGGGGACGGGATTGTGAGAGAGAGAGAGATACAGGGGGACGGGATTGTGAGAGAGAGAGAGAGACATAGGGGGACGGGATTGTGAGAGAGAGAGAGAGACAGAGGGGGACGGGATTGTGAGAGAGAGAGAGAGAGACAGAGGAGGATGGGATTGTGAGAGAGAGAGAGAGAGAGAGGGGGACGTGATTGTGTGAGAGAGAGAGACAGAGGGGGACGGGATTGTGAGAGAGAGAGAGACAGAGGAGGACGGGATTGTGAGAGAGAGAGAGAGAGAGACAGAGGGGGACGGGATTGTGAGAGAGAGAGACAGGGGGGGACGGGATTGTGAGAGAGAGAGAGACAGAGGAGGACGGGATTGTGAGAGAGAGAGAGAGACAGAGGGGGATGGGATTGTGAGAGAGAGAGAGAGACAGAGGGGGACGGGATTGTGAGAGAGAGAGAGACAGAGGAGGACGGGATTGTGAGAGAGAGAGAGAGAGACAGAGGGGAACGGGATTGTGAGAGAGAGAGAGAGAGACAGGAGGACGGGATTGTGAGAGAGAGAGAGACAGAGGAGGACGGGATTGTGAGAGAGAGAGAGAGACAGAGGGGGACTGGATTGTGAGAGAGAGAGAGACAGAGGAGGACGGGAGTGAGAGAGAGAGAGAGAGACAGAGGAGGACGGGATTGTGAGAGAGAGAGAGAGAGACAGAGGGGGACGGGATTGTGAGAGAGAGAGACAGAGGAGGACGGGATTGTGAGAGAGAGAGAGAGAGAGACAGAGGAGGACGGGATTGTGAGAGAGAGAGAGAGACCGAGGGGGACGGGATTGTGAGAGAGAGAGACAGAGGAGGACGGGATTGTGAGAGAGAGAGACAGGGGGGACGGGATTGTGAGAGAGAGAGAGAGGCGGACGGGATTTTGAGAGAGAGAGAGAGAGAGAGGGGGACGGGATTGTGAGAGAGAGAGAGAGGGGGACGGGATTGTGAGAGAGAGAGACAGAGGAGGACGGGATTGTGAGAGAGAGAGAGACAGGGGGGACGGGATTGTGAGAGAGAGAGAGAGAGAGGGGGACGGGATTTTGAGAGAGAGAGAGAGACAGAGGGGGACGGGATTGTGAGAGAGAGAGAGAGGGGGACGGGATTGTGAGAGAGAGAGAGACAGAGGCGGACGGGATTGTGAGAGAGAGAGAGAGACAGAGGGGGACGGGATTGTGAGAGAGAGAGAGAGAGAGACAGAGGAGGACGGGATTGTGAGAGAGAGAGAGAGAGACCGAGGGGGACGGGATTGTGAGAGAGAGAGAGAGACAGAGGGGGACGGGATTGTGAGAGAGAGAGAGAGAGACAGAGGAGGACGGGATTGTGAGAGAGAGAGAGAGAGACAGAGGGGGACAGGATTGTGAGAGAGAGAGAGACAGAGGGGGACGGGATTGTGAGAGAGAGAGAGAGAGACAGAGGAGGACGGGATTGTGAGAGAGAGAGAGAGACAGGGGGACGGGATTGTGAGAGAGAGAGAGAGACAGAGGGGGACGGGATTGTGAGAGAGAGAGAGAGACAGAGGAGGACGGGATTGTGAGAGAGACAGAGGGGGACGGGATTGTGAGAGAGAGAGAGAGAGAGACAGAGGAGGACGGGATTGTGTGAGAGAGAGAGAGACAGAGGGGGACGGGATTGTGAGAGAGAGAGAGACAGAGGAGGACGGGATTTTGAGAGAGAGAGAGACAGAGGAGGACGGGATTGTGAGAGAGAGAGAGAGAGACAGAGGGGGACGGGATTGTGAGAGAGAGAGAGAGAGACAGAGGGGGACGGGATTGTGTGAGAGAGAGAGAGAGAGAGACAGAGGAGGACGGGATTGTGAGAGAGAGAGAGAGACAGAGGAGGACGGGATTGTGAGAGAGAGAGAGAGACAGGGGGACGGGATTGTGAGAGAGAGAGAGAGACAGAGGGGGACGGGATTGTGAGAGAGAGAGAGAGAGACAGAGGAGGACGGGATTGTGAGAGAGACAGAGGGGGACGGGATTGTGAGAGAGAGAGAGAGAGACAGAGGAGGACGGGATTGTGTGAGAGAGAGAGAGACAGAGGGGGACGGGATTGTGAGAGAGAGAGAGACAGAGGAGGACGGGATTGTGAGAGAGAGAGAGAGACAGAGGAGGACGGGATTGTGAGAGAGAGAGAGAGACAGAGGGGGACGGGATTGTGAGAGAGAGAGAGAGAGAGAGACAGAGGGGGACAGGATTGTGAAAGAGAGAGAGAGACAGAGAGGGACGGGATTGTGAGAGAGAGAGAGAGAGACAGAGGAGGACGGGATTGTGAGAGAGAGAGAGAGACAGAGGGGGACAGGATTGTGATAGAGAGAGAGAGACAGAGGGGGACGGGATTGTGAGAGAGAGAGAGAGAGACCGAGGAGGACGGGATTGTGAGAGAGAGAGAGAGACAGAGGGCGACGGGATTGTGAGAGAGAGAGAGAGAGAGAGACAGAGGAGGACGGGATTGTGAGAGAGAGAGAGACAGAGGAGGACGGGATTGTGAGAGAGAGAGAGAGACAGAGGGGGACGGGATTGTGAGAGAGAGAGAGAGACAGAGGGGGACGGGATTGTGAGAGAGGGAGAGAGACAGAGGAGGACGGGATTGTGAGAGAGAGAGAGAGAGAGAGGGGGACGGGATTGTGAGAGAGAGAGAGAGAGACAGAGGGGGACGGGATTGTGAGAGACAGAGAGAGAGAGACAGAGGAGGACGGGATTGTGAGAGAGAGAGTGAGAGACAGAGGAGGATGGGATTGTGAGAGAGAGAGAGACAGAGGAGGACGGGATTGTGAGAGAGAGAGAGAGACAGAGGGGGATTGGATTGTGAGAGAGAGAGAGAGACAGAGGGGGACGGGATTGTGAGAGAGAGAGAGAGAGACAGGGGGACGGGATTGTGAGAGAGAGAGAGAGAGACAGAGGGGGACGGGATTGTGAGAGAGAGAGAGAGACAGAGGGGGACGGGATTGTGAGAGAGAGAGAGAGACGGAGGAGGACGGGATTGTGAGAGAGAGAGAGAGACAGAGGGGGACGGGATTGTGAGAGAGAGAGAGAGAGACAGAGGAGGACGGGATTGTGAGAGAGAGAGAGACAGAGGAGGACGGGATTGTGAGAGAGAGAGAGAGACAGAGGAGGACGGGATTGTGAGAGAGAGAGAGAGACAGAGGGGGACGGGATTGTGAGAGAGAGAGAGAGACAGAGGGGGACGGGATTGTGAGAGAGAGAGAGACAGAGGAGGACGGGATTGTGAGAGAGAGAGAGACAGAGGGGGACGGGAGTGTGAGAGAGAGAGAGAGAGACAGAGGGGGACGGGATTGTGAGAGAGAGAGAGAGACAGAGGAGGACGGGATTGTGAGAGAGAGAGAGAGACAGAGGGGGACGGGATTGTGAGAGAGAGAGAGAGAGACAGAGGGGGACGGGATTGTGAGAGACAGAGAGAGAGAGACAGAGGAGGACGGGATTGTGAGAGAGAGAGAGAGAGACAGAGGGGGACGGGATTGTGAGAGAGAGAGAGAGACAGAGGGGGACGGGATTGTGAGAGAGAGAGAGACAGAGGGGGACGGGATTGAGAGAGAGAGAGAGAGAGACAGAGGAGGACGGGATTGTGAGAGAAAGAGAGAGACAGAGGGGGACGGGATTGTGAGAGAGAGAGAGAGACAGAGGAGGACGGGTTTGTGAGAGAGAGCGAGACAGAGGGGGACGGGATTGTGAGAGAGAGAGAGAGACAGAGGGGGACGGGATTGTGAGAGAGAGAGAGACAGAGGAGGACGGGATTGTGAGAGAGAGAGAGAGAGAGACAGAGGAGGACGGGATTGTGAGAGAGAGAGAGACAGAGGAGGACGGGATTGTGAGAGAGAGAGAGAGAGACAGACAGAGGGGGACGGGATTGTGAGAGAGAGAGACAGAGGGGGACGGGATTGTGAGAGAGAGAGAGACAGAGGAGGACGGGATTGTGAGAGAGAGAGAGACAGAGGGGGACGGCATTGTGAGAGAGAGAGAGAGACAGGGGGGGACGGGATTGTGAGAGAGAGAGAGACAGAGGGGGACGGGATTGTGAGAGAGAGTGAGAGAGACAGAGGGGGATGGGATTGTGAGAGAGAGAGAGAGAGACAGAGGAGGACGGGATTGTGAGAGAGAGAGACAGAGGGGGACGGGATTGTGAGAGAGAGAGAGACAGAGGAAGACGGGATTGTGAAAGAGAGAGAGAGACAGAGAGGGACGGGATTGTGAGAGAGAGAGAGAGAGACAGAGGAGGACGGGATTGTGAGAGAGAGAGAGAGACAGAGGGGGACAGGATTGTGAAAGAGAGAGAGAGACAGAGGGGGACGGGATTGTGAGAGAGAGAGAGAGAGACCGAGGAGGACGGGATTGTGAGAGAGAGAGAGAGACAGAGGGCGACGGGATTGTGAGAGAGAGAGAGAGAGAGAGACAGAGGGGGACAGGATTGTGAAAGAGAGAGAGAGACAGAGAGGGACGGGATTGTGAGAGAGAGAGAGAGAGACAGAGGAGGACGGGATTGTGAGAGAGAGAGAGAGACAGAGGGGGACAGGATTGTGAAAGAGAGAGAGAGACAGAGGGGGACGGGATTGTGAGAGAGAGAGAGAGAGACCGAGGAGGACGGGATTGTGAGAGAGAGAGAGAGACAGAGGGCGACGGGATTGTGAGAGAGAGAGAGAGAGACAGAGGAGGACGGGATTGTGAGAGAGAGAGGAGACAGAGGAGGACGGGATTGTGAAAGAGAGAGAGAGACAGAGGGGGACGGGATTGTGAGAGAGAGAGAGAGACAGAGGGGGACGGGATTGTGAGAGAGGGAGAGAGACAGAGGAGGACGGGATTGTGAGAGAGAGAGAGAGAGAGAGGGGGACGGGATTGTGAGAGAGAGAGAGAGAGACAGAGGGGGACGGGATTGTGAGAGACAGAGAGAGAGAGACAGAGGAGGACGGGATTGTGAGAGAGAGAGTGAGAGACAGAGGAGGATGGGATTGTGAGAGAGAGAGAGACAGAGGAGGACGGGATTGTGAGAGAGAGAGAGAGACAGAGGGGGATGGGATTGTGAGAGAGAGAGAGAGACAGAGGGGGACGGGATTGTGTGAGAGAGAGAGACAGGGGGACGGGATTGTGAGAGAGAGAGAGAGAGACAGAGGGGGACGGGATTGTGAGAGAGAGAGAGAGACAGAGGGGGACGGGATTGTGAGAGAGAGAGAGAGAGACAGAGGAGGACGGGATTGTGAGAGAGAGAGAGAGACAGAGGGGGACGGGATTGTGAGAGAGAGAGAGAGAGACAGAGGAGGACGGGATTGTGAGAGAGAGAGAGACAGAGGAGGACGGGATTGTGAGAGAGAGAGAGAGAGACAGAGGAGGACGGGATTGTGAGAGAGAGAGAGAGACAGAGGGGGACGGGATTGTGAGAGAGAGAGAGAGACAGAGGGGGACGGGATTGTGAGAGAGAGAGAGACAGAGGAGGACGGGATTGTGAGAGAGAGAGAGACAGAGGGGGACGGGAGTGTGAGAGAGAGAGAGAGAGACAGAGGGGGACGGGATTGTGAGAGAGAGAGAGAGACAGAGGAGGACGGGATTGTGAGAGAGAGAGAGAGACAGAGGGGGACGGGATTGTGAGAGAGAGAGAGAGAGACAGAGGGGGACGGGATTGTGAGAGACAGAGAGAGAGAGAGGACAGAGGAGGACGGGATTGTGAGAGAGAGAGAGAGAGACAGAGGGGGACGGGATTGTGAGAGAGAGAGAGAGACAGAGGGGGACGGGATTGTGAGAGAGAGAGAGACAGAGGGGGACGGGATTGAGAGAGAGAGAGAGAGAGACAGAGGAGGACGGGATTGTGAGAGAAAGAGAGAGACAGAGGGGGACGGGATTGTGAGAGAGAGAGACAGAGGAGGACGGGTTTGTGAGAGAGAGCGAGACAGAGGGGGACGGGATTGTGAGAGAGAGAGAGAGACAGAGGGGGACGGGATTGTGAGAGAGAGAGAGACAGAGGAGGACGGGCTTGTGAGAGAGAGAGAGAGAGACAGAGGAGGACGGGATTGTGAGAGAGAGAGAGACAGAGGAGGACGGGATTGTGAGAGAGAGAGAGAGAGACAGAGGGGGACGGGATTGTGAGAGAGAGAGAGAGAGACAGAGGGGGACGGGATTGTGAGAGAGAGAGAGAGACAGAGGAGGACGGGATTGTGAGAGAGAGAGAGAGACAGAGGGGACGGGATTGTGAGAGAGAGAGAGACAGAGGAGGATGGGATTGTGAGAGAGAGAGAGAGAGAGAGACAGAGAGGGACGGGATTGTGAGAGAGAGAGAGACAGAGGAGGACGGGATTGTGAGAGAGAGAGACAGAGGAGGGGGACGGGATTGTGAGAGAGAGAGAGAGAGACAGAGGAGGACGGGATTGTGAGAGAGAGAGAGAGACAGAGGGGGACGGGATTGTGAAGAGAGAGAGAGAGAGACAGAGGAGACGTGGATTGTGAGAGTGAGAGAGAGACGGGGGGCGGGATTGGTGAGAGAGGAGAGAACGGGATTGTGAGAGAGAGAGAGAGAGAGACAGAGGGGATGGGATTGTGAGAGAGAGAGAGAGACAGAGGAGGACGGGATTGTGAGAGAGAGAGAGACAGGGGGGACGGGATAGTGAGAGAGAGAGAGAGAGAGACAGAGGAGGACGGGATTGTGAGAGAGAGAGAGAGACAGAGGGGGACGGGATTGTGTGAGAGAGACAGAGACAGAGGGGGACGGGATTGTGAGAGAGAGAGAGACAGAGGGGGACGGGATTGTGAGAGAGAGAGAGAGAGAGACAGAGGGGGACGGGATTGTGAGAGAGAGAGACAGAGGGGACGGGATTGTGAGAGAGAGAGAGACAGAGGAGGACGGGATTGTGAGAGAGAGAGACAGAGGGGGACGGTATTGTGAGAGAGAGAGAGAGACAGGGGGGACGGGATTGTGAGAGAGAGAGACAGAGGGGGACGGGATTGTGAGAGAGAGTGAGAGAGACCGAGGGGGATGGGATTGTGAGAGAGAGAGAGAGAGACAGAGGAGGACGGGATTGTGAGAGAGAGAGACAGAGGGGGACGGGATTGTGAGAGAGAGAGAGACAGAGGAAGACGGGATTGTGAGAGAGAGAGAGACAGAGGGGGACGGGATTGTGAGAGAGAGTGAGAGACAGAGGAGGACGGGATTGTGAGAGAGTGAGACAGAGGGGGACGGGATTGTGAGAGAGAGAGAGAGACGGGGGGACGGGATTGTGAGAGAGAGAGAGAGGCAGAGGGGGACGGGATTGTGAGAGAGAGAGAGAGAGAGACAGAGGTGGACGGGATTGTGAGAGAGAGAGAGAGACAGAGGGGGACGGGATTGTGAGAGAGAGAGAGACAGAGGGGGACGGGATTGTGAGAGAGAGAGAGAGACAGAGGGGGACG